>NC_037595.1:30806779-31031474 GCF_003073045.1 Pomacea canaliculata
AGCCATTTTTTAAAAATTTCACAAGGCCTGATTACTAGAACATAGCTACTGATGTGAGAATAAAATATGACCCTTTAAGGATCGATTTGCCATGAATTTTCTCCCTTCAACAGCTAAACTAAGCATCTAATCTCATGGTTCTCTTAATCAAAGAAATGTAGCATAAATCTGTTGCACGTCGGAGAATGCTACTGTTTGCTAATATGGACCACAATCTGCACTATATTAAAACTAAGATAATGATAATGAAGAAGAATGGGCAATTTATATAATGCACAATCACACTCATATAAGTGCATGTACCCAGTGCTTGGTCAAAAACTAGGCCAATATGTACTAAATAAAGAAATGAAAAGACAGGCAACAACAATGATGAATTATAAGAACCAGTGATGACACAAAGGTAACAGTACTGATGAAAGGAGTCAGGAAAGGAGTGACAATGTCACATACATTCAGACACTAGCTGAGGGTATTTAAGCAAAATGGGGAGAGGGGGAGGAGACCACACATGCCAAACCCATTTTCACTAAACATATCTAACCAAGTAAATTTGATTTCCCAACCCACCAATCTAAATGTGAACAGCTAAATACATAACAGATAAACAAGTTCTGACCTCTTCATCTCAGGCAGCAAGGTGTTTTCATAATATGCTGGATTCACCTCCTGCAGGCAGACCACATCTCCATTGAGGTGCTTTATTTCATTCATCATGAGCCCATGCCTATACTCCTGTCGCAAGAACTCATCTGGCGTATAACTGTAGTCAGATCTCTGGCGGTGACATTCTGCTAAAATGTTGTAGTTGATTACGCTGAATGTCTTGGCAGGATCGACACTGTCAGCAGGCACAGCTGGATTCTGAACGTAGGCACGATTTAGTATGGAAGGGGAGGAGTAGGTTGCCAAGAAAGTAGGGTCTGGTGTGCCAAGGCTTTGAGAAACACTGCTGGGTGTTTTAGCAGTCCTGATTTTATCATCAGGCTTTGACTTTGCCTCACAAATACCAGTGTCTGCAGCACCTGCAGCATTAATACCATCACCCAATGATGCAATGTCCGAAGTCTTTTGCGAGCTACTCTGAGCCTGAGCATCTGGAATACTATCAGGCTGAGAAGCATCACTAGCTGTCTGCGGAGGCTGAGCTGAGACACTGGCAGCACTATCCCCACCATCAACATTTGAATCTCCTTCAGCAATGTTTACATCTGCTTCATCCCCATCAATGCTGTTGGATGATGACTGCTGTTCGCTTGTGTCCAAACCACGACCCAGGCAACTTGTGACATCCGAGCTAGCAACACTTCCCACTTCCACTGCAAGAGAAGATACCTCATCGATCTCCTCCTTTGTCTGAAAAACAAAATAATCTTTACTTCTAAATAAAATGCTCAATTTCATGTATCTAAATCTAGTCAATAAAAATGTAACAGCCAAATTTAAAGTAGAGGCAATAGAAAAACAACTCTGAATTAGTGACTCAAAGCAATAAATACTCTGTGAAAAATTAGGGGCACACCAAGCATAGATGAGACAAAATGTGTTGGATATGCAGCATCCAATGTTGTAAGGATCAACAAGACAAAAAAAAAAAGCTTTTCAGGCTGTGGTTAAAAAAAAAAAAAAGGAGTAAAACTCCAAGTGCAGACATACAAATACATTAGTAATGATAAATAATTTACTTCATGCAACAATACATTATTTATATGTATAACTTTTAAACTTTTAAGTCTCTGTTATGTTGCAAACAATTGTAATACACCTGAGAAATTATTCTTGATGTCATGCTGTACTTGCAGTACAGGTATAATATTACTGGAAGTCTCTCTCTCCTTGCCTCGAACTCAGGTGAAGGCATTATCGAGGGGCATACTGTACTTAGTCTGAACATATTATCATGCATGCTGTACTTATTTCTGGAATAGTTGCTTCTCGTTTCCCCCCAAAATTCAGTGTGAAAGCCCTATAGCTCATACACCTACTAAGAGATAGCAGTAACTAATAAAACTGCTGCTAAACTTTACAGCATCATTGCAAAATTCTTTTCAGAAACTGCATGAAGAATATGATTTTTACTGTCAAATGTTGCTACATTATGCAATTCATCTGTAAAAAACAAATTAATTACAATGGTCAGGACTGGCTGAGCAGTCACAAAGTTATTTTATCTTAAATTTTGCTGGTGATGTGCATACAATAAATCATCAATACCTATAACAGCATTCCTGAAAATGTATAGTCCTGATTCCTTGCCCCCGCTCCCCTTGTTACCTTTTCCAACATTTTTTAAGATGTCTTTTCTCATAATAGAGCTGCAGCTTGCAACAGCTGATGAACATTTATTTTTGTTAACCACAACAGTGTGGAGTTTTCTTCACCTGTTACCTCGACAGCTTTATCTGGAATATGGGTGTCTGAACCATTGCAATTCTCAGGTTCAAATATGTATGGGCTAGTACTTTAAGACCATACAATTTTTATTATTATTCGTTGATGCTGGAACAAACAAAATTATATCCTCCAAGGAATCCAAAACATTTCTCTGACCGCTGAGCATTACTTAGCAGGGACTGGTCCATCTGATGATACAGCATGTAATTCACATGCAGGTACGAGGCATTGCAAGACTTGTTGATCAGAGGTCCAAATCACCAACTTTGAAACACAGTTGTGTTTCAGTTGCTGAAGTTTGCAGAATATATTGTCTCAACCTACCACAATCTGTGTATGACTTGGACCACTCAGGAAAGTCTTTAATACTAATGCCTTGGATAATTTTTCTTTAAAAGGCCTTATTCTTACGACAAAATATTTCACAGGTTATATTCATGCTGCATATAGTTAACACAAATTCTCTCTTAAATTTATCTTGCAAGGGCTCAACTACAAAATGTTAAACTGATCCTTACCTCAGCAGCATACGCTTTTGCAACCTCTGCCTCAGTAAGAGGAAGGACAGTCACATCACCTATAGTACTTGCTGCTGCATTCTCAACTTCCATAACTTCCAGTCACTGGAGCTGCAGAAGATGGTTTAGTCACTGTCTGAGGGACAGCTTCTGCCACCTCTGCACTGTCCGAGGCTGGCACGTCTTCTGCATTCACCACCACAAAATCTTTAAGAAGGTCCTGCTTTTCAGCTTCTGATACATCCACCATATTCGCTTTCTTATCATCTTGTGCTGCAGCCGCATCAGAATCATTGCCATTCAGGCGTGGACGTTTTGCAGTCAAGCCTTCATTTTTTCCTTTCATGTCTTCAATTGCTTCCTCTTTCTCATCCAACTTTCTCTTTGTACCTGAGGAAGGAGGCCTTTTGATAGTGATCTCACCATTCTGAGAATTTTGCAGTGATTCACATTGTGGTGCAGCATCAGCAGTTTCATGCTCCATGGGTTCTACTTTACCAGACAACGCTCCTGATTTGGCAGGAGCTGGTTCCACAAGGTTTTCTGTTTCTGATGACTCTTCATGCTCTGAAGATTTGTCTGCTGAAGCATTAGGAACTTTTGCCTCTTCTTCAGCAGCTTCTGTTTTGCAGTCAATCTGCATAGCTTCTTCATCTGCAGTCGATTCTTTGCATTCTTTACTTGATTCTTCATATTCTTCAGCTGCAGCTTCTTTAGATTCAGAAACACCCTCCACTTCATCATCTTGAGCTTCCTTTGCCTTTTCTCTCCCTCTACCTCGGGATCTAGTAGATGATACCTGCCGTCCACGCCCACGCCCTTTAGGTGTGACCTTATTCTTTGACTCTACTTCAGTTTCTCCCAAGGGTTCTTCATCAGGTGCACCTGCCGAGCGTCTGCTCCTGCTAGCTCTGGTGGATGTAGTGGTTGCTGGTGTTGGTGCTGGTGACTTTCTCTGGCTAGCAGAGGCGCCTCTTCCCTTTGAAGCTTGACCACCACCCTGACTTCTACCCTTTTTAGCATTTGGCGTAACTGTTTCCTCTTCTTTTTCTCCTTCTTCTTCAGGCTCCTCTTGTTGTCTAGATTTCCTTCCCAAAACAAATTCAGCAGAAGGTGGAGTATCTCGCTGAGTTCTTCCTCGTTTGACGGGTGAAGGAGATGTTACCTTTTCCTCCTCTTCTTCTTCTGCCTGTCTTCTCCGAGATCTAGACTGGCGAGCTATCCAAATATTACATAAAACAAAAGAATCAGTTAAAATGCTTTCAGGTTCACAACAAAACACTACATCTTCTATTCACTATCTCCAGGTAGCCAGACCCAGACATGTGAGCAGTTGTATCACTAAACTTCCTGTAATTAGGTTTTCTACAGAATATCAAACAAAAATGCAATTGAAATGGGGAAAAAAAAAACCAAAAAAAAAAAACAATCCCACCAACAAGTTCTATTAAATCGATACATACACAAGCAGCACAGGTTACGTTCTTATTTACTTTAACTACACTGGTAGTTATATGCTGTTTCACTTAAATTCACTTTAATCCAAGATTTTCTACCTTGTAAAATACTTTTGCTAAAAATGCCACCCCAAAATGTTCTCTTTAAGCTTTTGTTACTATTAATGACATAAATTTGATTACGATAACAGAAAAACAGCATTAAGTATTTAAACTGTCAGGTTGTGATTGTTCTGGAAACAGCAGTCTCTATCTGAAACCAATTTATTTTGTTTAGGCTAACAGGCTTATATTTGCCTTGTTATGCCTTGTATGTAAAAAAAGCTACTGACTCTTCCTATACAGTTCACACACACAGGTGCAAACGTCTTCATAGCTACAGCTCAAATGCATCGATTCGTCCATAACAAATGAGTTAAACCAAAGCAACATCAAGTCAAAACTCTCTGCTTACAAACTTTTTCAAACACTTCATTTTCTTTGTAAAGAAAATTACAGATATTACTTTAAAACCCACTAGTTTTTTCTTTTTCTTGGTTTGCAGATTTACCACGTCCCCTCTTCTCAACAGATTCTTGAGATTTCTCCACAGCTTTTGCTTCTTCTCCTCTCAAGCTTTTTCGGCTTCGACCTCTGCAAATAAAATGGTCACACCAACGGTGTCCATCGTGAGTAACACTGTTACTGATTTATTGATACAGTGGTACCTAAGCACTTCAACACAACCCATTCTGAAACACTGCTCAAGTGCCAATTAATCTGAGTGCCAACCAGCCCTCCATACCATAAAAAGTAATGTAAATGTATTTTACTAGTTCAGGCACCCACCAAAAGCTAGCTACCCTGTTTTATTCAAAGTATTTTGAAGTGCAGCACAGGTTAAAAATTAGTTTCCAAATATATACCCACAAGATCATAACGACAGCACCAGGATAGGTCTTTACTGCTTGAAATTGATGCACAGAGACATATTATTCTTTGTTTCACCCCAAAATGTAACAGGTAAGTGGATGATTAAAAGCCAAGCAAGCTTTTATGAGCATGGAAACATAATTCTCTCAAAAATACTGGTTGAGGACTGAAATGTTTGAGCATAGAACAGTCTTGAATGCTTAAGTCCACTGTAATTAATAATAACATTATTAATAATATTACTTTAACTTTAATGATAATGAGAGACATCGTTAACAGTAGCACCCCAGATCCATGTAAGAGGGCAACCTATGGAGCCTCAAAAGTCAAAAACAATCTTTTTCTTAACACCCACCTGCTCCACACATCAGGATTTCCCCTAAATACGTGTTAGGTTATACTAATTTAACTCTGAGTTGTCATTTGCTGACACTATATTATGTCATTAAAAATATTAAATTTTGCCATGATAGGCATCCTTGACACTATGTATGGGGATAGGTTAAGTATTTGTGATTTATATCAACCCAGTAACTTACATTATATCCTCATGGCAAAGCAGCCAGACCTATAAATGCTACATGCAAACACAAAAATCTGTAAAAAAAAAAAAAAAAAAAAAAAAAAAAAAAAAAGCAACATGCCCTAGACAATAGCTGAACCCAGGATATCTAATCCCACCTGTCCTGGTGATTACATCATTACTGCTATAAGATGTACTATGGAGCTAAACTTTTTTCAAATAACTAAATAAATTTGAGTGAACAATACCCCTCTTTTCTTAAGATATAGGCACCCAAACACTGCCATGCATAAAGGTCAAACCATAATGTCACAATATCCTTAATTAACAAACAGTCTCAGCTTACCCACTTAGCTTAGCAACAAAATGTACCATGTACATCCCAGATGTCATTTTTTTTAAAGAAAAACTTTCTGAACAGGGTGGTGTGTGTGTAGGTGTATAGCATGAAAAGAGTGACATCCCTTTGCCTAAGTGCATGAGGTTTGTCTCCTCTGTACATTTTTGCTACATCTACATTGCTTTTAGAGCATCCATTGTTGATTAGATCTGTGATGATCAGCTCTGTTTCTTATTCACTTTTTAATTATCAAGTTTGACAGACACCTTCTTGCCTGCAATAAGACCTTTTACTGTGCAGTTATTTGCTTGCATTTAGAGACCCCTGCTGTCAACTGCCCAATCCTTGGTGGTGGCTTTGGCTGAAAGACTTAATTGCTACGATTATTTTCAACCCTTGGATTATTGGACTTGCACCTGTTGTGCTGTGGTCCTGTTAAATAGGAACTTTCATGTCAGTCATTACACAGTCGTTGAAGTATCAAGGAAACTATTCTTATCTGATATTTGTGTTGATAGACCAATATTTCTGTCTGCAAAGGTTAGACCAATGCACTAAAAACTGTGAGCTAACACAACAACTTTCAGAACTAGAACACATTCCAGGCTTGTGGAATGCAATGTCAAGGCTGCAGGCCATATCTGTGCTGATGGCATTCACATTCTTCTCAAAATGAGTGGTTTTGCTAACAGGGCATGCCATGAGCTCTTAGCTTCTGAAACCAGCTCCCATCATTATTGTTTTTATTTTTGTAAAGTGCTCTAAGCCTGCCTCTGAAGTGTTATATAAATCAACATTATTATTATTATCATCTTCATCTTGAGAAGTGGGATGTTGTTGCATGAAAGCTTTGAAGAGTTATACGTTTAATTGTTGTAAAGCCAAACTGCCCATATGATGGGTAGAGAAAATATTGCAATTAGACTGGTGACTACTAAAACCAACTTTAACAAACAGAACTTGATGTATGAATAGACTACATAGAACACATATATAGATATACAAAAATCAATGTGGTTGTACCTAGCGGGAGAAGCAGAGGCAGCTGATGATGCCTTTGTTGCTGCCCGGGGGCTGCTTCTGCTGGGTACTTCCTCTTCATTTAAGCTCCGACGTGTCACCCGTGGCATCTTCAACAACACAAAATATTTTAGTGCGCATAAAAGTCTATGCAATGTACTTTGATTAATTAAACTAACCATCTGAGACTAAGTCCCGGAATGCAGAAGATAACTCGCTTTGACTTATACAACAGACTTTTTTAATTTATGGATATTGAGCAATAAACAAGGCTGGTAAATGGAAATTTATTTTCAAAAACTGTTAGAACCAATATTTCTGCAATAAATGCAGAATCAGTGAAATGAGTCTGCTGTAACATCCCCACCCACCACACACGCCTTTTTAGATCATTTATGATCCTTACACTCAAGTTTACAAACAAAATGGAGTTCGAGGCACAGACTGTTAAATTTGATCTGACTACAAATAAATGACACAACTGTCCTTCAGCCCTGACAGCGCATTTTAATTTTTTTATATATAATGTACCTTCAATCTTTGATTTGCTTCTTTTTCAATTATATTCAATGCAAAAGAAGTTGTTGCAGTCAAGAGAAAATGTAATCATACAATCACATAACCTATTGAAATGAGCACACCACTATTTCCAGAATCCATTTTGAGCTGATTATTGCTTTTAGCTAGCAAACAGTTAGTCATTCTTTTATGATATTACATGATTTTCATCATAATCTTATAGCTTACATAAACACTTATATATCATCTAAGACCAACTTGTTTCTTGTTTCTGCCATATTTTTCAAAAGTAGTTCCACAGAAAATTTATTAGGCTTTTCAATGCCTATGTTTCGTTGATCAATCTTGAGAACAAAAAAATTAATCATGTAACCAATATAGTGTGAAGCCACTTTGACTGAAATACCACTCTTTTATTTGAAAAGAGATGCTAGTGTTGACCCACCCTGAATTTTTGCTTTATCAGCCATTAGCTGCACTAAAAAAAGACAGAAAAAAATACTCTAGGAGAAGATTATTTAATTCTTATTGAAAAGTCTGTGTACTTATCCATTTTTTATTTCTTTCAAACCAATAACCTTTAGACTAAGACAGCAAAGTGATAATGCTATAAGCAATTTACTCTTCCAACTTTTTAAAATGTTTTATTACACTTCCTTTTCAAACCTACAGTTATATTGTTTATAAACTGCATATGAATCTGATGTAGTCATGGTTGAAGTATGTTTTTAAAGCAAGTCTGTCAGTTGATTTGTATCTCAAACATGGCGCATGTAAAATTATGCTTGTCTATCATTTTTTTTTAAAATGACTGATATAAGCATGACAAGGATGTATCACAAAAAAATTACCACGTTTATCAAAATAAAGTTACCCAGTGACCCCTAGCATCAAAGATTTGAAATATTATTTGTATATCCATATGTTGACTGAATTCACACTGCAATCATAATTTATTTCCAATAATACACCAACAGATAGTACTAGCATCTTTGTAAAATAATAACCAATAATACATTTCCTGACAAACTTAAAAATCTAGATTTAATGAAATAGCTTACTAAGAGAAGTATCATGTTTAAAAGAAAGTAAAATTTCTGGTGTGGGAAGGAAGCAGTTATTTTATTTTTGTTTTATAATCAAGCGAATCATTTACAAACTTACTGATAAGAACTCTAATTCACAATATGCGAGACAGTTCTGCTTTCCAGAAACGCACATTTAAACAGTATTCTGTATAAATTGTTAAGACCTCGAACGTCGCTATGAATTTCGCGGGCTTTGCTGTCTGAAGAGCCTAATAGCACCGATCAGTCCAATGCTTTTAAAATTTTTGCGTGCATAAAACAGTCAACTTCAGTTATCTGAAATTGAACTAATTTATGCCTAATGACACATTTATGAATAACAAATTAAGATTTAACATGAAGATCACAAAACAAAACAATGTATCCTTGATAACAATCATAAAAACCATCGTTTGAGTGCAATGATATTCATTTACTCACCTTTGATCTTCTTTGACCTGAACCTTAAAAAATTGTCAGAGATTGCTTATAATTTTAAGTTTAGTCTTAAATAAAACATATGACTGAGCTGTGTACGAAATGCTTGTATGTTGATATTAAAGTAAATAAATCTTTCACACAGTCTCGCATGAGGACAAGGGTGCCGCCATTAACAGCATCTCCTACATATGGCTTATTTCATTGGTCTTATAATATAAAAATTATATTTTATTTCTACATTACTAGTTTTGTTCTTAAATGCTAATATTTTACTGTAATCTTTAATACACTATTATTTTTTAAAGCAGGTTAATAAAATCGTTCGCTGTAAACACTTCAGTGCGGAACAGCGATACACGAGGGCAGAAATTGCGACGGAAGTTACAGACAGCTGCGAAAGTATATCGCTTGAACCGAGCGACTGCAGTCAAATGAACTTATTTCGAATCATCTAGAATAACTTGGTTGACTTGCTCGTGTTTAGCTTAATACATGTAATAGGAATGGTAACATACTACTGAATGGCGTGCCTCAACCAAAGCCAAATTTACATCGCATTTTGTTTGAGCCAGCGCCGTCGAGAGCCAGCAATCTGTGGCCACAGGATGGTGACTTTTTTAGGTCCCCTTCATTAATCATGAACTGCACATATTAACATGAAATATATATATATCGTATGTTTACAATTTGATTTCAATATCGACAGTCCATTTAATATTATGTAGTGACAGCAAATATCAGGAAAAAGTGCACGCAGTTAGGATCGTGAGCGGTCAGCAAATGATGAAAGGTAATAGCATATGTTGGTTTATTTAGTAGGAGATATCACACTATTGAGAAGGATCGAGTGGGGAGGGAACCGGAGAAAACCCAGACACCCAGCCCTGTGGACAGGGGTCACATAGTGTCTCGAGACGAGATTTGAACCCGGATAGCGCCGCTTACAGTGAAGGCAATAATCGTGTGTTTTAACTACTCCACTACCGGGCAGGATCGAATTTGTCGCTCCATTTATATGGGAGTAATTCACAGAGAGATGGAGTCCTGTCGGCAAATGGACGTCAATACTCGACAGATTAGAGAAACGAAGAATACAAGAGCTGCACAACGTTTATTTCCTATACATTACATTGCATGTGTAAATGTAATAAAGGTGGCTTTTGGCAGTACGCACAATACAGTAAAATGGTGTCGGGAGTTACGAAAATACAGCACTGGCCCCTGGACCAAAATGTACATACCGTATACGGTGTACATATATCTATCAAACTTACATCAGCGGGGCTCTTTGGGCTTTCAATTTTTGATATGCGAAAGGTCAGATCACGCTATTTAAAAGGATTGTAAAGGCAAAACAAAACTGCTTAGAATCTCGTAAAGAGTATGATCAGTTTGAATCTCGTCTGTTTTCGCGTTTGCTCGTGTGGTAAAAGTTGAATGTTTTATAGGATGTTGTGTTAAATATGAGAAATTACACGGGACTCTCGTTTCCTTCAACGAAGTCCCATCCTCCGATGACACCAACTCGATCCCAGTGTCAGCTGATGCTATGATATGGTTGGACGTTACTTATAGCCATCTTGATTGTTATCACTAATATATATATCACTAATCCAACTAACAACACAGCACCGATCACAATTGAGTTCAAATCCTAACATGACCGACACTTCCTGTCCCTCGCTGACGTCACAGCACGCCACAGCCTCATCACCGCCGTCACAGCCTTTACTACACTTTTAAGTCGACTGTTCTGGCTAGCCGATCTTGACTCGTCTTTAACTGCATAGACGAACGCCCCACTTTAGCTGGGGTAACCGGCATAATGCAAAAGATTTAATGATGACTCTCAGGGCTGCCGATAGCCACCATGGGCCTCGAGGCAGAAGAGTGAGACGACTTTTACGCGTCCTTTGGACTAAACTGACAGTAAATAGCTTTTTCCAGTTACAGTTGTAGTCGTATGGTTACGTCAATTGCTTTTATCTACATTTGCTAACAATATATCAACAGTGAACTGAGCAAGAAGGCAAGTGCACACAAGACAGGCTCAATGTTACACTATCCATTGCAGATATTTCTCGCTCGGCCTAAATAAAATTCCAACAGAAAAAAAAAGCACGAAAAAAATTTTTTTTTAAAGCTGCATATGGTGCCTTCACTCTCTTACCGTTAATAACTCGAACTTTTACACTAATTAAGGTTCAAATCTTTCACAACCTCCTGGAGTGTTCAAAGCACTCAACTTCATATATCTCGACTAATATCGGTCTTACTCAACATAACTGCTGTGTTGGTGGGCGGCGGAGATGACCGAATGGTGCTAGTAAATTGAACTGATATGTTTACTATATCATCCCTGGTCTCGGCTGACCCGTGGTTGTTACAAACCGATAAATTATCCCTTCGTTCATCGGAGGCCGATGATTGACTAAAAATAAAGGTAAAAATGAGAGAGTTTATTGTCGGTGGTGATGGCTGATCAAGGTTGCAGGCGAAATACGGTGTTGGCAGGTCTTGCGTTGCTCTCGTCTTCAGATGCAGGAGACCATTGCTGTTACATTAACTGACGTCGGGCCTGCCAATGATGCTATCCCAGAGCTCACGCTGGGCCACTACCCTAGCATGAAAATCTTTCTATATCTTAGGACACCTGCAATGAGGACGCCGAGTTCTTCGCAGAACTTGTCTTTTATATATGTGGGTTGAGGTCTGCAGTTTCACTAGTTGCAGTCTAGTTGTTTTGAAGGAACTTATTGACTGTTTTCAGCTAGAAGTTGTACGTATCTTTGCAATATCTATACTCCATAGATTGATTACGGCATTGCTTTCTGTGAGAAAGTGGCCATTGGTATACGATGACTGCATGAGGTCTTGTGTTGATCTGTCTTTGTAGGTCATTAGTGGTTGGTATACTCCTTTGCTGTCGCTCTATGCCATTCCCTCCTCAATGGTCCTGCACTGGCTTTCGATCCAGCTCTCCCTTGCTGACTTCATCCATTTCTTGATGTCACAAGTCAATTTATGGTTGGGAAGATGTTTTATGTTTGCTTTTCCTTTCTCTTTTTAAGGTCCTACTTGGGGTTTGGCCTTGTTGATCGTGTATTTGAAGCTTCTATGGGGACTAAGATGAAGTTGATTTACTTATGAACTAATCCATCTGGTGAGTGCCAAGTGGCTGTTCTCGATTTCATGCAGGGATGTTGGCTAAGTAAGTGTGATTGTGTATTGTGTGTATGTGTCTGTAAATGCTTATATGATATTTAATGATGTTTAATAAGATGTCTCACAAGAACCCAGCAGCTATAGAAATGTGACAGCAGAGGACATCATTTTACAGTGATTACTGCCCAGGAAGGAACAGAAGGTTGGACATGTCTGTTTGTGTTTGCCTTCCATTACTTTTAATTCTTCTAATTACTAACCCTTCTATTCCCCGCCCTTCCTTGTTGGACCACCACCTTGCCATGAGCAGTGGAGATGGGGCTCGCATGTCTTCATAATCCTGAGAACTGTGCCGATGGGAGCATTGGTCTTGTTAGGGTCACCCATGTTGGAAAGATCAAGGGGTAGAAGAGTGGTTCACTGGTCTTCCTGATTAATGCACTAAGAATTCATTGAGAATAAAGACAACCCAAGCATACTAGCTGTGGATGTAGCTAGAGTTGACCACTTGGGACAAAAGCTAAAAAGGTGGGTGAAGGTAGGGGTTGGAGGGATTAGGGGATGGAGGAATAGGCGGTGGAATGGCTGGGGGAACAAGGAGAAGGAGCTATGTACATGTCTAGATAGAAGAATATATACATCCATCATACAGGTACGTGCGATTTTCTGTTTAATATATGTGAGTGAAAATTATAATTTATAGATACTTGCAGATGTCTTAGATTTTCTCTGTATATATATATACAAAGTTTTTTTTAGCAGAGCTATCTCTTGTCATTAACATTGTTTTGTGATATATAGTTGTTACACGAGAATAATTAAAATTATCTGTCAGAAGCATGATGGTTGATCTTTACACATTTACAAATACCAGGGCTTGGATTTAAAAAAAAAAACAATGCTAAGTGTTAATATGCTATAAATCAGTGGTCCTCAAAGTGTGGGCAGCAGGCATGTCAGGTGGTCCGTGGCTGATATCATATGTCAGCAAAGTGATGTTTAAATCACCAGATATGTTAATTAGTCCAGTGTTGATTTCACATCAGTGTTAATTGTCTCCATGTCCAACTGCTCGTTCACATGACAGGCTGGCTGACCCACTAGGTCTTGACGTCACAGCGCGAGCTTTGCAACAAATGCGGCAATTTAAATTTGAAATTCACGGTACATAGTGACCTTAATTAGGCCTTGGTGGTCCACCGTTTTTGTTTTTTTTTTGCTTTAGTAAACTGGTCTGCAATCCGAAATACTTTGAGAACTACTGCTATAAATGACTAAGTGATAAGATAAAAATATAAGGTCACTGAGATAAAAATTGTTTGTAATTTAAAGTGTGACTCTGTGGACTAGTGTTATTTATTAAACTGTTGCTTTATGCCTTTGAAATGTAGGTGTCTATAAAGTGGAGAAGGCCAGTCTCTTTGCATGATTGATTCTTCAGTGTGTCAACAAAGGTATCCTACAGAATGGAATAAAATATGGTAAAATTCAAAACTGCTTAATATGCCACAAAATATAGAAAATCTTCAAATTGAGCAGACAACAACTTTTATTAAAGCAGGTGATCACCAGCAGCAATCATTCTATTTGGATTCAAGATTAAGCCATGAGAGCCATATGGTATAATTAGAAAGCTCAAATAGGGTCCCTGTATAATTTTTCTTTGAGAAAAGAAAGTTCTCAGCCAAATTAGAGGACAATGTCACATTTTCAAAGGATCCTGCACATAGAAGACCATGTAGGATTTAATAAAATCAACAAGCCAAACCAAACCAAGAGATACACAATCGGAGATCTGTTAGCAAGACAAACGTATCATAAAAGTGCAGTCTTCTTCCACCACATTTACAGCACTTATGGAAGTAGTGGGCTGTTGTCCTCTAGGGCAGACCTGGGCAAAGGCCGGATCCGGCCTGCCTCCTGTCTCTGACTGGCCCGCCCGCCAGTATGTATACTATATATACAGTTTTGGGTAAAACTGAGTTAACTATATTAGTCCGGCCCTCTAAAACCATCCCAATTTCTCATGCGGCCCCTTGGGAAAATTAATTGCCCACCCCTGCTCTAGGGTGTCTTACCACAACATTTAAGGCCAAAACATTCCTTTTTCAAGGCAGTTGCAGTGGTGAAAGATTAGTGAGACCCATGATGAACCTGGCTCATTCTGCTATACATATATCTGCGTGATACACGCTGAAGACTGCTGTTTGGTTTGTGGGTGATGAGTGGTTGAGTGAAATTGTATGATCTTTGGCCTTCATTGCAGTATGTTATTTCATGAGGAAATTTAACTTTGCACTGTTAGTACAAAATATAGTTTTTTTTTGCATTTAAATACAATTCAACAATGATAAGCCTCTTATGAACCCAACAAAGATAAATTGCACTTATCTTTAAATAGGAATTTGTGGGAGAAGGCAAGGTTTACAGACTTCACTGATAAAGGATCATTTCTAACTACAGGTTTTCATGTGTGTGAAACAGTCCATGCCACATAGGAGTATCAATGAAGAGATTTCACGCTGAGACATGTCAGCAGGACAAGTTCATTGCCATGAAAATGCAAGTGGCCAGGACGTGCAATCCACATGAAAGGTAATAAAGAGAGACATGGTAAAGAGTAATAGAAAGCTGTCATAAACTTGTTACTAGACTAGCTGTTAAATGTATACCTGCCTCAGAGACAGCGAAAAGGCATTCATGAAATTGTTTTTTCCTCTTTTCTACCCCCAGAAATTATATTACAGTAGTAGTGGGTGGCATCAAACCAAAATGTGTGAAATGTCAAATACATGAATAGTACACATTTCATTGTTGTTAAGGATAACATGCCACGATATATACCTACTAAACGTTGTGGGATATCGGAACCACATGGGCCCAACCGAAAGCGGGGCTGGCCAAAACCGGCTCTGCTGGCAAGGTGTTGTTGCGGCCCTATGCTCCTTAAAGGAGCAACAAAGAATAAACTAACTTTAAGTTTTTTGGAAACTTTTTGTTGCTTAACAGCAATGTTAAATGTCGTGAAAGATCAATAGGTATTAGGTATTCTAATGAAATATTCATGATTTTTATATTAACAGGATACTAATTTATGTGGTATTAAAATCATAATTTTGCGACCATATGTAACTCATAAAATATATTTTGTTGACCTTTTAACCCATCAGATTGTGCCAACATGTAGAAATTTTGTATTATACATGTTTTGTAATCTGTAAAATGAGAAAATTACAGCAGGGAGCAGTTTTATCTCTTATATATTGGGTCAGAGATAAGTGTTTAAGCATGTCATGCACAGTACTAATAACTCAATAGCCATTCCAAGGTTTATTGATGGTTTTATAATTAGATGGCTGCATCCACTGGAAAATTTAAGAAACAGTCATGTCTGCTGGGATATGCTTTCATATGGGTTTAGAAAATGTGCAGGGATTTTTGGAGACTACAGCCTGCTGATGACTACCAGTAACAATTAAAATGCTTTAGCAGCTTAATGGCAATGTATGGGAGTGCTAAATCTGAAATTTGTGTTAATTTCACTGTATAAATTTATGTATATAAAAGGCAGCATTATTGCCTATGTACAGCCAAGATTCATTACCAGAACATCACCCAAGTCTGCTGATCAATCAACAGAAAGTGTCTTTATTAGTTACAACTCATAAATTTAGGTGATTTCAACACCCTGTAGCACACACTTGTAAGTTTTAATCAGTTTACAGCAGGTAGGCATGTATTCATATGGCATGCTAGCCAATTCAGTTTAGGCACATCAGCTACAAGGTTTTTAAAGTTTTAACTTTATGATTAAAGATAGATGTTTGTTCTCATAGCAGTTTAAGTTGCCCCCACCCCCATAACTTCGCCATTTACATAAACCAAATTTTTTGTGAAACCAACAAAAAACTCCCAAAACTATAACCTGAAAATTATCTGCTAAATAAACGAAGACCACACAAAACTAATACAAATAAAAAGTTTATTAGAAACTGAAACATGCAATCAACAGCAGCTTACAATAATCTTACACTTGCTTTTGCCAAGAGTTACAAACCTTTCAGAGGGCAACAAATATCTAGCTTTCTGATGAGAAATTATTTCATGAATAAATGTCAAAGCTTCAAGGTATTCACAAAGCTCAATTTATGTACATGTAAATACTTTTGCTTAAATCAATAGCTGGTCAGTAAACACTAACATGAAAAAAAAAAAAAACCCCAGCCACTAGATTCTTTACAATAATTGTGCCATGCTGGAACCTCAATCCATCCTCTCATGAGAACTGCTATTAACTAGTACCAATCCAGGTCATGCTCGCAGTTAGGTAAGATTATTCAGCCACAGGATCTTAACCCTTCAATCGTACAAAACTAATTTGGAGCATAAACCACAACTGGTATTGTTTATGTCTGAAAGAATGTAAATGAAGAACTCATCTAGACCTTAATATGCACGAAGACACGCATTCTGTGCAATTGTTCTTGCATGTCAATACCACGAATGCAGGGGAAGATTCGGATTATCTTTTATAACCTAAAGTTGTCCCAACAGCGCTGAGTCACTAAAAATTGATATACTGTGCTTTATCATCATCATCATCAACACATAAGGAATAATTTGATAATCCGTTATTGCACAACCACAACCAAAATAGTTTATACAGCTATCAAGTGACAATACAGTCTTTATCATTCAAAGCAATCCTCCCACTATATCTGCAAAATGGCAATGAAAGTTGGGATCCATGTGTTAAGAGCAGCAACACTGCATGCAATGGCATCAGAACTTAAGGTCTGTAAAACAGAGTTAAAAAAAAAAAAGTAACCATGTTTGCCTATAAAAATGCATGGAATGTGCACATGAATGAATGCACTAGACTGGCAACTAGTTTATATCGAGGACAAGGCATGCTGATTGCATTAATAGCATGTACACTACGCCTTAAGTACTACTTTAGATCTTGATAGTGATCCATGCAGGGTACACTTTTGTCAAGATTAGATGTTATTGATCAAGAGGAACAGCTAGCCCCCAAAAGAAAAACTCGAATACATTTTCTAGTATGAAAGTAATAAACCAAAATTGAGCTGCTTACAAGTAGTATATTAAAGATTTTATGGTTTATTTCATCATCAGTGACTTCCAAAATCAATTATGCTTATGCAGCTAATTGGTTGTCAAAAGCTGTTTTATTCTACTAACTCTTACTACTGCTACACATTCTTCAGCTTAAGACATATTAATAAACCTATTAAAGTATAATGAATTTGTCATAAGACACATAAATAATTATAAAATTAAGACAGCATTACTATAATAAATTCTGAACAAAAGGGAAATATGATGATTAGGGATTGAAGTCAGATTAGGCTGAAGTCAGCTGCTATTAAGAAAAAAAAAAAAAAAAAATTTCAAATGTTTCAGAGACCCCATTTTATACAAATCACACTGACTTTGACACACTTACTCCTAGACATCTCCAGTCCCACCAAACAAACAAAACAAGGCTTTTGGAAAGCGTCAACATCATGACATTTAGAAAATAAGAATCTCAGATACAAACTAGGGAATAATAAACCCCAAATAAAAGTTTCTAGATTTCCACTAGGTAAGACTCATTCATCCATCACACTCATATATCAGTGTCGAATTGAAAAGAAAAGTTTCTCTTGTACTTCCTGACAATGCATAATGTCAAATAATCAAGAATGTTTGGGAACATGAATCCACTGTCTGCTTCTTCTGATCATAGATGGTGGTTTGAATTTGCCCGCTCAAGAGTAACTTCTACATAAAATGCACAAGAATCCAGGAAACAGAAACCCTTCTTCGCTCTCTCCACGTTTATGATACATCTGGAAAAAAAGACCAAGAAAAAAAACCTGCATAAGAACTCCAGAATGGAAAGGGTGTATTAATTAATAACTATGATGATGGAAGCTGGGGAAAAAGAGCAAATGAAGAGAAAAATGGCCATAAATTTACTAACATTCAGACAGCCATTTTTTTCTTTTGATAAGCTACCTGCAAATTTCTGGTAGATGCTGTCTACATGTTAACTACATAAAAATAAATAAAAATTGTGAAACATAAGTTATACATGTGCATCTTTTGAAAAAAATATTTGCAACTGTGGTCAAAATAGTCAGTGCTGAATACTTACAACTCATTTCAGAATTACCAAACCGTCTATGGAGCTGGTCATGGTTGAATTTTAAGAATGCTTCATACTGTTCTGGAGGGAAGAAACCACGATAACGATAAAAGTCAAAAGGATCAAAGCATATGTAATTATCACCCATATCTTCATACACAGAGTTATGCAAATTCCCCAACAAAAACAAATTCAAGCACAATGATATTTATGGTCAGTACTACTTTCAGAAAATCCATTCTAGAATTTTCCTAGCATCAACTTCATTTTTCCAGTCCTCACATTCGTCCATGATCTCAGTAAAACGAGCAATGGTTGGTGTCTTTTTCAGTAATTACTGTAAGATTTCAACAAAACAATTTCACTGTTTCTACATATTTGATGTACAGCAGAATACAGTGGAGACCTCTTCTTTTTTCATTTGATATATACCATTATTTGTCAAATGTAAATTTGCCAAATTTTTGTTCTTTTTCATTTCATGCTCCCCTTTGATTGCTAAGCCTGTTTCAAAACCCAATCACCCTGTGCTTTTATCTTTCTTTTATACTTTCAGCTGACTGATGGGCAGGTGATGTGCTTGCTGCATTTATTATTATATAATTAGATTTTGTTTTCTACTACATATTTAAAAACTGGTTATTAGTCTCATCAAAAGATTAAGCTATATTAAATGTAACAAATTCAGCATTATGTTCACATTATCAACTATTCTATCATACTCAGTATGATAAAGATCTTTTGCACCCTAAAGTGAAATTTTTCGAGGTCATAGAATAATCTGCATTTTATTTTTAGCATGACTGTGCACTAAATCAATGTTATGATAGTTTTCTTCTTTGCCACAAACAATCCTTATAAACCTTGCCTTGTCATTCTGCAGTTTTTACAGCCATGAAAAATATGTCTAACTTTTTTATGTGCAAGTCACAGTTGATTGAAATTCACAGACCCTAACAGCATCATCAATGTACAAACAAAAAGACAATGTACTGATACTAATTGGGATATTCAAATCAACAGGGCAAACCATTCCACACTCAAGTACCTTTGTCCCTGATCAAGTATCTGCATGTGTGTGTTGGGCCATACTCCAAACTATCATATTTAGAATAACATAGATATAAAAAAAGCTTTAGAAACCAGCTAAATGTTATGTTAAAAAATGGAATCATCTTGCATATGTCTCAAGAAAACATCACAGGATCTATAAAGAGCACTTGCTAACATGTCTGACCTGTCACAAAAGTCTTATATTGTTGGGTATATCTGGAGCTATATAACAATACAGGTTCACTTATATGCTATTACCTGCTAGTTTGCAGTTAAGCACCCTGTCATAGTGTTCCTTGACCTCTTCGTCCCTCTCTCGCATCATGCGTTCACAAAGAAGACTGACTTGACGAAAAGTGAAGAGTGGAACATCTTTTTTGTTGTGAGAGACGGAGTTCAAAAGTGCTGTGAATGAAGCTGACATTATGGGAGAATGTTCTGGAGAACTGGATCGTGATGGAACATCATCAGGCTTGACTGCAGAAGAACATGCCGCTGGAGGAGGACTTGCTGAAGTGGATGGAAAAATAAGCTGTCTCCGCCTCTGCATTCTTTTCATCTCGTTAGCAATGCTGGCTGATATTCTCTCTGCAATAAGAAAAATTTTGACCAAAAACTTTATTGCCATAGCAATGTCAACCTCCAGCCTGAGTCAAAGTCAAATTGACCCTGCCGTAACCACATCATCCAATCACCAAAAGTAGAATTCACCCAGGCCAGGGATAAATAACTACCCAAGCAGAGACACATATTTGACTGTAACCAAAACATTTGTATATGCCTTCAACACAAACCTACAAATCAAAGAATTGATGACGACAGAAGATTTAACAAAAAATTTAAGGGAAAATCACATTTAGGTGCCATTGTGAGATTTGACCTCTCTCAATGCATACTGCCAAACAGCCATTTTTTTTTAGTAAGATAGTGGCCCATCACTCAGGAGAACTGGAAAGTACTGGCATCCAAACTGAGAGGCGCACTGGCTCAATACCCAGGTAGAGGGATGGGGAAGGTAAGACAGCGAGGAAGAGATGGGAACTGCCTCACACGAAGATGGCCATGAGAAAAGTAGGTTTTCTAGCATCTTACTCATAAAGGAAAAGGTCATGAATGACCTTTACCACTCAGACCTGTCTTGGGTGTTAAATAACCGGTTATGCACGAAAACTAGTCCACTGTAAGCCAGTTCCTCCTCTGGCAACCACTGCACTGACCACCCATTAAGGCTCCCTGAAGGGCAGTCTTTGACAAAGTGTTGTACCAGGTTACATGAACAAACCAGACCAGCTTACATTACCGACTGACTGTCAGTAGGTATTTTGTAAAGATTTCGTTCATTTTAAAATCTACTGCTTATGTTATATACTTATGTTTTCCGAACATCTTTACCTTGGAGGAGCCCATAATGCATTAACGTTCTTATGGATGCCATGGTTACTATCCGAAAATTAAAAAAAAAAACCCTACACTGACCCTAAATCTAACCTCATTATTTGGTTTAGAAAAAATGGCATCTTTAGCTCCTAGAGCAGCTGTGCTATGTTTTCTTATTATACGCAGTCTGCTGACTATGTTATAGTACAACGAAGACAATTATTACAAGATATTATAGCGCAAATTCTGAAACTTTTAACAGCCACATATACAGACTCTTCGTCTTGTACAGTGGCAACCAAGCCCATGAGCTTTACAAACATATTTACTACTCAAGTCTGATGGGATCGGAAATAATACTAATTAGTTCTTAATATCTTTTTCAAGATTCATCCTTCTTTTACAATTTTCTATATTAACATCTAAGTGTAAAACCACAAGCCGCTGTAGCAAGACTCGACGTTGAGCGAGACTCGATGTTGAAGCGAGGCATGCGAAGAGAATGTAATGAACATCACGGATCAGAAATTGCCTACGTAATAAGTCCGTCTGTTTAAACAGTGCAAAGAAAACATCACTTGCGTACATCGTCTTACATTAGCAGATATAATGGAAGACAAAATTTACTAAACTCAGCTAAAGTGTTTTAGATATGAAGCTGAAGTTTAACAACGCAAATTAAAAACTAAGATCATAATTCATAGTCACCTGAGGTTAACTTCGGAGCAATGCTCGAAAATGGCGAATTACTCGTTTGATGCACTTTTGTTGGCGGCGGAGAAGCTGATAAAGTTATTGGCATACATCTGCGTCGCTTTGGAAAGCTGTGGGCCGGACTGTGCAATGGATCAAATTCAAGGCTTCGTTTTAAAGTAGCAACGCAAGCCATTTTGCCACTGAAGCCGATTCGGTCTTCGTTGCAAGAAAGGCCTGCCTAGCTTGCTGTAACACTTCACGTTAAAAATGAGAAGCGTTTTCTGAAAATACGAAGATTAATCCACTTTGCAGTAAAAGAATTAAGCACAGGTTGCAGAATGTAGAGGTCGATGGGCGCGATTTAATTCTAACCCAAGCCAAACAAATACCACAACCGTTTTAAACTGTCTGTAGACTTGGTTACATGCAAAAGTACTGAAACCATTTAAAACGAAACGAACTGTGTTCCAGAGTACGATAAATAAAGTAAAAACAATTTTCTGCCTATTAAGAGTAGTATGCAAAGTTATTAAAACATCAAATTGTTAAAAAATTAAATGAAAGATGTTTATTTAAAAAAATTAAGAACCAAAGTGCACAGCGTAAATCTAATGATTCCCAATTTCTTATTTTTGATTGTTTTTCCGGTGTAAACAACAGGTTAGACTAGTGTCTGTGCATATTGTGTGAGTAATGATCTCTTGTAATTCTGATACGGTAAATTGAAAGCTGAGTTTCAAATGTGCATCCCAGTAGACAGAGCTTTCATTTAATACCTAATTTAATAATACTGCCAACATAGATAACTTTTCTCCTGCAAAAGTAAGGTTGCCACCTGACCATGGCTACTTTGAAAGTAAATTATACTAGAAATCGGATACATTTGTCAACATTTTTAGTTTTAAAAAAACCCAAATGTTTTGACTTTTTGGCTGGAGAAGACAAAGTTATAGTTCATGTCTTAATTGTGCATGAAACCTACTTTCACTTTCGTGTAATTTTCTTCATTATATGCTGTCATTTTCATTTATGACGCTCACCCAACGAATTAGTTACTATATAGGAGTCATTCGAAGAGGTTTTAATAGTTTCTCTAAGTCTGAACCACTAGGCAGAAAATGCAACAAAGTAGATGATAAAAGATGGAGGAAAACAATGAAATCATCAACTATACGAAAAGTTAAGATTTTATTACTCTTTGCAAGCTGTAATAATTTGAACCGAAAAGTTTTATGTTTCTCAACTGTTAAATTTAATTTTGTAGTATGCACAGACCATTGGCTCTCGCTGAGAGCTCGGTTCTGTCCTTACAACACCTCGCTTGGAACAATATTCTTGGTTGGAAAAGTTGTCTCGCTACACGTACCGCACGCTATCAATACCTTTCTATGTAATTCAACGTCAGTTATCACACTTAAGTATCACACCACAGTGCAGTTTTAGTTATAGTGTTTATCTGTTGTCCATTTCTAGTTTGAAGTAAATTTTGTGCCTTTTAGATGGATTCAACATTATTACATGAGTGGCTTTGTTTTTTTTTTGTTGTTGTTTTGCAGATGACAATTTTCTATATGCTTCTTTTGAAGTTTCAGCTTCATGCTTAATAAATGAACCCTTTCAGTGTGTCAACCTTTTTTGTTTGTACTTTTAATCTATCATTGCACATGTAATTTACATCATTAGATTTGGAAATGGGTAAAAGAAAACAAACCACACCTACGCAGATGAGGGAGGAGAAGCGGCAGCAACTTCAGTGGAATATGCTGGATGGAAATAATGGTGATGCAAGCAGTTTTAATTCTACTGGATCTCTCCTGATTATTCCTGATGATGATCCTATTCTTCATCAAGAAGAAGAAGCAGCCATTTTCTCTCTTGAAAGCAATAGTGCAAATAATTCTTGCACTCAACAATCTGACTTGAAACAACTTAATTTTGCAAAGACAAATTTTTCACCGAATAATTATTGCCCTGTATTTTCCAAAGAAGTGTATGATTTTTTTCAAAGTCCCCAATCAATTATTTTGTTTAAACAACTCCTTGAAGACTGTATTTTGTGTATTACAATCCATAGCAGCATAACAGCTAAAGATGAGGAGTGGCATTTTGAGATTGGCAGGTTCAGCTTTAAGCTCCAGCCTCACCCTTGTTTTCAAGCAAACACTGTTAATCTTCCTGGCAGTAGTTTGTGCTGGTTGTATATTTCACATGTACAAGGAAGACACATGATTTATTTTGAAGACAGTTATGGATCTAATAATGAGTCTATACAGATGTTTTGGCATCTGGAGCTGAATGTTGATAATGTATTAGAACTGTTTGAGGGGCTGGAGACCAAACACTTTCAGGTAAGCTTTCATTATTTTATAGTTTTATGTCTTAAGATATTGAAAAAGTGAACTTGATTCCATTAAAGAGATCTGTTTAAGCATTAAAACTATATCACAAAACATTTAACTTCATTGACAATTTTACACTAAAAAAGATTGTCAGTTTGTTTTATATCATCCCCAAATGAAACATTAAATTGCAGTTGGTCCGTGGAAGATATGACAGTATGAAAAGGGAGCAAGAAGTGATTATCTATGGCCGAGAGAGCATAGTGATGGCCTTGTCATATCCTAGTGAAGCATTCCGTTTGAAACCTGTACATAAGGCACTAAAGAAATTGATGTGTCATTTCCATAATATTGGTCCTCTTTATGGTAAGCATACTTTTGCTTGCTGTTTTCATGTAGGTTAGTTATATATTTTATGTATCAGAAACATTAATGTGCAGATAGTTGGAATATATATGAAGATCTATCCCAAGATGCATTTGTGAGTGGGAAAAAAATAATTTAAGAAGAAAGTTATAATTTCTAGTGAATATTTTCAGCTTGTTCTTTGACTTTTGCATTGAGCCTTTTAAGTTATTTAAAGAACAGTGTGTTTCCATAGGTTTTAAAAAAAGTGTTTATTCTTTTAAAATGTTACTACAGTCTGGCCATTGTCAGCATCTACAATATAGACGCTGGATTTTTAAAAATTAATATTAAGGCTTTGCATGATCCAGAAGTGTGGATTATTTAGTTCTTGCTCTAATGGCATATAAATGAAAAAAAAAAATCATCTTGTTTGAAGCATCGTTCTTGTTACTGTGACTAGTTAAATGTTACTAGTTTTTCCTCTTTTTAAACATCTGGGATTAAATGTCACTTCCTAAAACTTCATACTGCAAAGTATTTATCTGGGCTTTTTTCTTACTGCTGTTCTTAAAGGTCTGTCGGACAACAGTCAAGAATATACAAAATGGAAGAAGTAAGGAGGAGGAAGAAACATTGATCAGTTTTTCAATCCCTTTATATGGCTTTCATGCTGTCTCTGTGGTTTTGCAGATCTGAGCAGCAGACTGAGAACAGAACAGCATGATTTTCACCAGCTGTATGAAGCTGTCATGAGCATCCAGCAGTCTACAAAAATGAAGGCTACTATAGATGTACAGCATCCTGATCTCAAGCCTTTGCTGAGGCCATACCAGCGTGATGCTGTTGTTTGGATGTTGCATCAAGAGTGTTTTCTACCCAAGGTTTCATTGGATGACCCAGGTTAGTCTCCATCAGGTAGTGATGCACTATGCATGCCTGTTGTTACATCAGCTTATTCAGTTTGTATTTTTGTACTGTTCATGCTTTAACTAATGTGCATTTTATGAACAAACCAGAAAATTTTAGTCATTCCAGTTTATGACTTTTGTAGAAAATAACATTGTTGATATCACTGATATAGTGTAGGGCCATTAAGCTCAGTGATTGGGGTCCAAACTGCTTAACTGCATCTTAAATATTTTTTGATAATACATAAATTACAATAAATCATGAAAAAATAAATGTTTTTTTGATTTACTGTGGATTAACTTTACAGCATTGTAAGGTGTGAATCAGTTACAATGGCAGTCTCCATAATGCTGACACACATCATGGATAAAACAGATTAATACTTGAATTTCATTGAAAGTTATTTTATTGTTTATTGATAAATAAAAGATTAATCTTCTATAAATACCTCTTTGAAGTTATAAGCCAGCATTTAAATATTTAATCGGCAATAGTACATATGTCAATCATGGACATTTGAAATGCCAAAATGACAGCTGTCAACACCTGTCTTAAGTGTTTGAGAGGCCATGTCCAGGTCTGTACACTCCATGGTGTAAACAAAGTGGGATACAAGCATTTTGCGTGGCTTAAGTGAATTTGTGGATTACTGGGCCACAGCTTAATGTTAAGGCCAGCAAAAAAAAAAAAAAAAACCCTATCAGGTATGCCTTACGATGTGCCCCGAGGCAGGTCTATTAAGTCCTGCCCTGTCCCAGCCAAGAGATGTGCGACGTGCCGGCCCTTCCTGTGGTCAGATTAAACGGGCATCCCCTTATGGCCCCCGAACCTTGACCACCCCTGCAGCAATGGACACGTGACATAAATCACATACTTATTATTTTTAAGTGTTGGAGAATAATATAAATGATAATTTTGCTGAAAATGATTATGTATCAAAAGTTCCCATGGATTTAGCAAATCTGGGGATGATGATATCCCTTTTTAATAGTAAACAGTAGATTCAAAGTACTGTATTATGTCAAACTTGACAAATCTGCCTTGAATGATGATGATTAAATAGTAATCATAGCAGGTAGCATAACACAGATTGATGTAGCACTGTTTATCTATGCTCGAGTGGGATTTTGTATCTATCAACATCTGTAAAAAATGTAAACCATTTGCTATGGCCTTAAGTGTTTATTGCTTGCTTTTCATAACTGAATTATAAAGTGTCACTACATGCATTTATGCTGTATCTTTATTTCTCTATGCAGAATCTTTATGTGACTTACATCCGTTGTACGTTGAAATGAAGACATCATGTGGTAAAACCTTTTATTACAACAGGCATGGTGGCAGGCAAGTATTAGCAGCATTCAAAGTTATTCCTGATATAATAATATAAATGATATTGAAGACTTTGTCAAATACCACCTCCTAGGGCAGTTCTTCAGATTATGACTTTCATAGAAACATTGAAATCAAGCATCCTGATCTGACTAGAAATTTTGTATAACCATAAGGAACTCACATTTTTGTACAGAAGTACATTTTTATTATTTCCTCACTAGCATTGTGAAGCAAAGACCATCAAAGACCAAAACACCCCCAAGGGGTATACTTGCTGATGAAATGGGACTAGGTAAAACTGTGGAGGTACTTTGCCTTATACTTCTGCACCAGCGTCCACCTCTTCCACCACCCTCTCAACTACCCACTCTTGCTGAGACCCAGGTATGGAAGAGAAGAGTCAGTTGTTGATTTGGCAGTAGATATTGTGCTTTAATCAATCATAACATTAGATTTGTTTGTTTCCATTTATTATTTATTATCTCTTCAAATGATAATTTTTTGTGGATATGTGTATTTTTTAGTTAGAGGACAAAGGCCCTGAAAAGGAAACAACTGAAAATGATGGGCAAGAAGAATGGTGTAGCACAACTGTTGTGACTGCACTTGAAGCTGTCACACAAGTGTCACAGACAGAAGAAACATTTCCAGATTCACCTGTATCTTCTGGGAAACAGGCAAAAGAGTTAAATGCAGAGGGTGCTGGCAGCTATCACACTGTTCAAACGTCAAGCAGTATTCCACATATTTCTGAGATGCAGAGAGATATGATTTCTTCTGCTCCAATCATTTTTGAAAAATCCGAATCGAATCATGACATATCTCTCTCAATGAGCAGTAAGACAACAAAAGATATAAACATTGACGCCATGGAGATTAAACAGATTTCTGGGCAAGACAGCACTGAAAGTGAAAAATGCAACACACCAAATAATGGCATGTCACCGTTGACTGCTACTTCTTCAGGCAAGCTACAGCAGCATCGTAAACTCATCCAACAGACAGACAGTTTGGCTAACAGTTGCATTGAGCGAAAGCAGCTGTTTGAATGTGTGTGTGGAAAGAGCAAAAATGAGACTAACTCTACACGGAAAAAAATTAAGAAAGCTCTTCATGTTGTAGAGTGTGTAGACTGTGGTGCACAGCAGCATGCTGAATGCTTAAATTATGATCTTGCTGATGCCTTCCGTGGACAGTACAAGTGTCCACATTGCCATGTGGCTTCTGTAAGTTTTTTGTCATCTGTTTTCTTTAAAAGAAAATAAGTTTTCAAAAGTCATGGTTCAACTCGTGTTTCCTTTTTTTTCTTTTTTGAGAGTTTTCTTGCTCGTTTTGCAGATCTTCTATCTTAATTTTTTGGCACAACTTTTGGTCGGGTTGTTATTAATTTTTTGAGCATGTACAAAGCATATCTTACTTGAGTTTATAATAATTTAAAGACATTTAAAATGAAATTATAAATATTTAAATGCGCATTTGTATTACAACATGAACATGTTATTTCTGCTCAACTTTTTTCCCTTCCTATTATGAGACACCACTTCCATCTGGAGCAACATTGATCATATCGCCATCTCAAATTTGTGATCAGTGGGTGGAAGAAATAATGAAGCACATTCAAGTCAAAAGTCTGAATGTATTTGTAAGTTCTCTTGATTATTTATTTGTGGTCTTTATGATTTTATAATCATTCTTGAGTGAAGTGTGTAGGACATTCTTGTCATATAAATGAAAGAAAACTGGTTTTTCATTTTTTTAAAAAAATAAACAGGTATACCAAGGTGTGAACAGACAGGGTTTTGTTCAGCCACGCATGCTTGCTTCACAGGATATAGTTGTGACCACGTATGAAACGCTTTGCAAGGAGCTTGATTATGTGGATCTTCCACACACAAACAGTAAGCTTATATAAATATGTTGACAGGAAATATGTCAGGGTGGTATGTAAACCTGGGAACTGTGATATGAGTTTTCATGGGCTATAGTTGATACAATAACAAGGTATTAGGTAAAAGATGATTGATCTGAATGAGTAGCTACAAATGAATAAGGTTTCATGTGTATTAATGGAGATAGTTGACACTTTTTAACTTTTTCAAACATTTTAATTAAACTGTTTTCTTCAAAATTAAATCATTTGTTATAGGAATTCTTTCTCATAAAATAGAGATGGGGCTAGGATATCAATTCATGTAAAACATTTTATTGCCAATGTAGGTAAGAATGGGCGAAGATTCCGCCATCCAAAGCGTTTCATGGCTATCCCAAGTCCATTGGTGGCTGTGGAATGGTGGAGAGTAAGAGATTTTTTGTTATGTTTCTTTGTGAAGTGAGAGTGTTTTTAACAGTGTATTAAGTACTGCATGGTTTTAATTTTTTAACCTTTTGTTAGGCAGGACCCATGCTGTTTTATGTATTTTATCATTGTTTAAGGTACCTGTTGGTAAGTAGCTAATAATGACCAGTTGTGAGGTGTTGTACAGATGGGTCTTTTTGGACTACATCAGGAGTAGTAAAATTTGACAATTTGGGCCTTGAGTAAAGAGAGTAAAGACTATTGCTGGACCTCTATACTATCATTATGATTTTTTTTATGTGATATGCTTCACAGTGTATTTGTTCCTATTGCAAGATTTCTTGTGTGTGTGTGTGTAAATGTTTCAGAGGATTTGTCTGTTAGAAGTTTAGACCAGGTCTGTAGATTATTAGCTCTTTGTTCATTTGTCTCATCCAGGTATGCCTTGATGAGGCTCAGATGGTGGAATGTGTTACAGCAAAGGTATTGCACATTTTCAGCATTAATTCTTTTATGTCATGAAATTGTATATTTTCAGTCTATGTGAAATGATGATCTGGTACTTTAAAGCAGATATTGACTCTGTTCAGACACTTGTCTATGCTGGTATTAAAGTGTTTTTGTTCTCATTATCAGACTGCAGAGATGGCCCTAAGACTGACAGCTATCAATAGGTGGTGTGTAACAGGAACACCTCTTATTCACAGTGTAGAAGGTATTGTAGATTTTTTTTATATATACTTTATAATGATCAAATTATGGCAAGTAAAGAAGATGAAGATGGCTATGGCATGTGAATGAAAACAGATGCGCCATTCAAAACATCTCTTCATTGGACAGCTGATTATAAAAGGCAGCATGGCTGACCAAAAGAAACATGGTTAAGATCAGTTGAAAAAGAACTGATGGAGTGGAAACGGACATGGAACAACAAAACTAAATATGCTCCTAACAGACAAAAATGGAGGTCTCAAATGGACACTTTATTTACCACCTTTATTCTCCTCCACCCCCACCCCCACAAACACACTTTGTTTACTAAGTTATCATGATCAGCATATGATAGATAAAACATTTACATCATTTTTTTCTGTTAGAGGGTGGGAAGTGGTAAATGAATTAAATATATTTCTGCCCTGTTAACAGAAAAACATTTTCCAGTTTTTTTTTACTTTATTTGTTTGTTTCAGACATATATGGTTTACTACTTTTTCTTGGACTGGATCCATACTGTGTGATGCAATGGTGGCGGATTTTGTTGTGGGAACCGTATTGCCATGGCTTCCAGTATCCTTTGCACCATGCCCTGTCAAAGGTGTTGTGGCGCACTGCTAAAAAGGATGTGATTAACCAGGTAGATTAATCCAGTTGGCCTAATGTGTAAAAGAATTTCAAAAGGTTTTTAAGTGATCTGAAGCAGAAAAATTCCTAAACAGTTCATTATTTTATTAACTGTAGTTTTTATCTCTTTGTGTTTTTGCTATGTGTTAGATTTTGCTACCTGAGCAGACTGAACAAATGTGCTGGTTGACCTTCTCACCAATAGAGGATCATTTCTACCGGCGATTGTATAACAAATGCTTTGATCAGGCCATGAGGGTTAGAACATTACTTTATCTGTCATGCCAGATTTATGGCGCTAGATGTGTTAAAAGTTTTCTTTAAATAGAGATGTATAATCAGTTGTATCTAAAATGATGATAATTTCTCATTTAGATTAAAGCTGCTGATTGTATTGTGATAGCCATGAAAACTTTCTGTTAATGAATTGATCCTTTGCAACATATTTTCAGAATGGATTTTGGGTATAACTTTGTGCACATATATCAAAGGCAAAGTGAAGTGACTACTAGCATTTTAGTTTTGAAATATGCATGTACCTGTTTTACCTGTGAAAATGAGGTGGTGTTTCAGAATTTGTCAGGAAGAACAGATCTGTCAACAAAGCTTAACACCATGGATTCAGGAACTTTGAACAAGGTAGAGGGGAAAGTGTTATGTAGATGTAATCTGTATTCATAGTTAACTTTAAAGAGAGTTTCACATTTAATATGCGACCTCAAGTCTTCGTGCAACATGTCACATGTTACTCCATGGTGTGCTTGTTTATTGCACAAAAGCTGACCAAGGGAGGCAAGTTTGTCTTTATGAGGAACAAGTCTGTGTCTATTGTCTTTGGGTCTGTGTAAAGAATTTTTGTGTACACTAATGATAGGGAACTGTGCTGATATTGTATGTAAAGATGGCAGTTCTGAAACTATTCATTTTTGCATCACAAAATTTCATCCATAAAGGAGGCAGATGAAGTTTTAGCTAAAGCAATGTAAAAAGAGATGATGGAGAACAAAATGAAGTGTGATTAAACCCAATTTAATAATAATAAAAACATAAAATAGTAGTAATTATAGCAATTTATATAGTGAATTACCCTACTGTCATAGGCAGGCTCAAGTCACTTTGCAAAAATAATAATAATGGCTATAAAACAATTTCCTCAACCTCAAAAGTGGCTTAAGGTGCTTCACAACATCAACAATGATAATGATAATAAAAATGATGTTTAGAGCAAACATTCTGAGGCTATATGTTCTATATATACATATACATCTCATCTGTCTTTCTTGCAAGGATACATATTTAAACATAGCAAACAGCAAGCAGCTCCATTGTTTCATCTGCAAGAATTAAAACTCAAAAGAGTCTTGATCATAGATCAAACAACTAGTTCCATCGTGCAGATTGCGCTCAATTAAAATGCAAAAACACATGGCTGGCACATCTGCTGAGGACTTTTGCAAATGAGAAATTGTGACTATTAGAACAGAATTAAGCTAATAAAAAACTGGAAAGCCAGAGAGGAAGAACAAAGCCATAGGCAAGGGAAAAAAGTCCAGGAAAATAAGGATACCAGGTAGATAATGGACAGAAAAATCATGACACAATGCAGGAAAACAAATACAGTAAGGCAAAGAAATTTTTCTCTCTTTCCACCATGCCCTCACCCCAAGAAATATAATATATGTCTATTGTACATTAAGAGTTCTATAAAATAATGAAAGACATTCTCTTCCTCTCCAGAAAGTGTAGTATTTGCCTATTATACATCAAGAATGCTATAAAGTAATATAATGCAATGGTGTTTATGAAATGATGCTTTATAAGCATTGAAGCACAAAAAATTAATTTTATTAGATAAATCCCTAATTAGTAGGAACTAAAAGCACATTGATAGCTGCCCAGTCAGATGATGAAATTAAATATTTGTATGATACTCTGATACATGACTGTAGCCATTTTATTGATATCCTATTGTCATCATGTATATAAAACTGCTTTGGTATTTCTGGTAGATTTTTCTGGTAGATTCTGAAGCATACTTTCGATTAATAGTGCTTTATCAATCAACCTCTGAGTCAAATGTTAGTGTGCTCACCATGTGTAATTTTTCATGTACACTTTAAAAATGGATTTAGTTTCACATTAATGTAATTTAAGAATGAAAATTGTGTAAATTTCTAACAGTTTTAGTAGTTTTTTAAATATTTATAAACATCAGATGATATAAGAAAGCTTACAGAATGGCCATGGATTAGTGGCTTGACACGCTGCTTCCAGCCATCAACCTTTGGTCCCTTTTTGTAGATGCAGTGAATAACTGGCAATGTGTTCATTGAGTATGAGAAGGAAAGACTTTGCAAACCTGGAGAGGGTAGCTTCTCTTAAAATAATTTGCTACTTCTTGGGAACAAATTACATGATTATACTTATAATCGGTATACAGTTTAATTGATAATATAATTATAGTTTAATGTTAAAAACATGTAATTATAATTTAATGTTAAAAACAGTGGTACTCCTTTGTTGTAATATTGAGGAATTATCAGTTGGGAGAGAACTATAATAACAATACTAATAATACTTAACCATTTTTTATAACATAAATCAAATGCTTTTTACAAAAGGAATGACTGATCTTTGGCATAATCCAGTTAATGAAAAGATTGGTATTCAAAGATAATGAAATATAAAGAAAACTATTCTCAGTTGATTAGAGTGTCCTTGAAATAACTTGCAATGTTGCAATGTTCCTTCAGGTTTTCTTTAAGTACTTTATTTAATTTGGATTTATTTTGTGTATTTTATGGTAATTTTTATTATGTTCATATCAGTTGCTGCAACCACTGCTTCATCTGCGTCAGGCCTGCTGTCATCCACAGGTTGTGCGAGGAGCTTTCATCCCAATACATGACAGGCAGGAACTAGCTTTTAGCAAGATATTTTTTCGCAAAAAAATAAAAACCTATAAAATTTCTTGCTAGGCCTAGTCATGAATAAAATAAAACTAAACTCAAAACCAAAAATATATGACGTGTAACTGAGGTGTTATGTGAAAGTTTAGTGTAATACCAAGTTGAGAGACAATGACAGGCCATCAGAGCTGTCCAATATTAGGTTAAACAAGCATTGATTGGTGTACACAGTTTTTTTACTTAGCCTCATATCATAGATATGGAAGCTGAAGAAATCACATAAAGTTATTTCACCAAATTCTTGATTTTGGTCTTTTGTTACAGTATGCTGACCATGGAAGAGTTGTTAGAATCTTTGATCAAGAAAACAAGGTACGAATGTGAGGAAGCCCACAGGGGGAAAGTTGCTGCCATGAATGGGCTTGCTGCTTTGCAGATCATCCAGAAACAGGTAAGCACTTCAGCCATGCAGAATCTGCCTAAAGTGCCAGGTTTATAAGTACAAAAACTGACATTGCCAGTCTAGAAAATTTTCCTTTTTGAGAAGACATATGCTTATTTTCAGAGGATGATTTAAAGATGCAATTAATTTGTAAATAACTGGGCTTGTACAAAAATATCCAACTGTGGGAGGGTTGTTTGAGACCATGTGCCAGTTAGCAAAGACATGGCAAACTCTGGTCATAGATCCTTTTTCCTTTTCTGGATCTTCCTACCCACCATGTGAATGATCTTCAGAAATAATAACAAAAATATCTTATTGCTGGTTGCAAATTCAATTATTTGGGATGTAAAATGATGTAGGTATGTTGATAGGCACAAACAATCTTGTAATCTGACAGAAAGAAATACGTATGTACATGATTAAAGGAGGTAAACAATAAGAACGGTGCTAAAGGTCAAACCTCTGTCAAACAATGGGCTCATTTTGGTTATTAAAAATGAGTTTTTCAGTTGAATTAAGGTGACCGGACGTTTCGGGGGCGAAAGCGGGACATGTGCCAATGATGGTGTCGTTACCGTTCTTTACACCGAAAAAAGTGATTTTTAAAGACAACTGGGACATTTGATGGACTTGCTAGAAAGCCAGAAAGCGGGACATTGGGCGTCCCGCCCGATGAACAGGCGGGACACGAGGTCAAAAGCGGGACTGTCCCGCCTAAAGCGGGACGTCTGGTCACCTTAGTTGAATCAATCGGAAAAACACGTTCAGTAAGGAGTAAGAAAAATTCTATGTACATCTAGTCAACAAGTTTACCCCCTATGCTCAGTTATACAGCAGTAGGACATGCAGTTACCCGGTGCAGAAATTACTTGTTGATGCGTGCAGCCAAAGGAGGCTGTGGAGCTGTATCGCGAGGTACTGCAGTCTGTGGAAGAGTGTAAAGCAGAGCTAGGCACTGACGAGCTCCAACAGTTGCATGCAATGTTCAACCTTGAAGAAGTTCTAGCCACCAAACCACAAGGTGTTGCTCCCACACTTCGTGACCACCAGCTGGCTGCCCAGGTAAACCCTCAAACAGATGCAGGATGGCTGTTTCTTGACTGGGAATGGGATTATGTTAGTGAGTTGTGGATGTGAAGGCATGTATCTACATAAGTGTTAGCTTACTTTATATTTTCAGAATTTTTTTTTTTGAAGTGAGATAGGGCAGTCCGGTGGCAGAACGGCTAGTTCCTGTCACCAATACAGTGAAGATTGGCTGCCCTGGGCTCAGCTCTCATTTCATGCATGCTGTTCTTTCTCTGCATGTGGCATCTGTTTACAGAGCTGACTGCCTTACTTTGATACAGTCTTAGTTACTGGCTAAGCATAAAACATCAATCCCCCCCCGCCCAACCGTTCTGAGTGAGATGCACTTTAAACATGCATGTAATTCTTTAGCTAATGCTTAAGTCCTTATCTTTGACAGTGCAAAGAGGTACAGAAGAAATATATGATGAAAGCAGAGACATATGTAGCCACAAGCCATGAGCAGTTTTCTTCTTGTGAAAACACAATTCAGGAACTACAACAAGAGGTACACAATTCCCAATTTCTGTGAAAGCTTTATAGATGCAAGTTTTAAGAAAAATTAACAAGTTGGATGAACAGTTCATGAATTTGCATCATTCTTGGCTCTATTTATGCTCTAATAGCTCAGTAGATGCCTAATGGTCTAATGCCTAAGATACAATAAACAAGTCCGTATTTCAGTTGTTTTCCACCCTTGTACAGGACAGTTTCCAGTCTACAGGTTATTTTGTTTTATCCTGACTTGAACATACCTGAAAGTGTTGATGGTGTATCTAGTCATAAGTTTTGTGGAAACAGTTGGATGAAGGCACTGACTGGTGGCTGGAGGTGATAGACTGGGCTGCAGAGAGAGAGATGGGAGGAGAGCTAGTTCTGTGGGTACGCGATAACCTTGCAGATCACACTTCACCATACTTTGGAGCCTCAATCCTCAGGTAATATCCAAATATTCAGACACAATGTAATTATGTTATCTTGATAGTATGATTGTTCATTTTCTACAGATGATTTCTGATCATTTCTTGCTGATAACTATCATTCGATCATTGAGGGTGCTTGACTGCACATAAGTAGTGAAATATACAGGAAAATGAACTCTAAATACAGAAAAAAACTTAAATTGTTTATAAAATATCTATATGATTTACTATTGAAATTACTTTTCCACTGTTATGCTAAGACACATTTAGTTTACGAAGGAGATTAACTCATGAAGTGTAACCAACACATCAGTCCCTGATGCCTGTGTAGGGGTAGGTTAGTTGCACAAAAATGCAACAAAGATGTAATTTGCCGCATGACTGTAGATTTTTTTTCAAAGTTTCACTTGGCGGCTGCCCTGCGTTTTTTTAGCTCTCACTTCCAAATCCAAAATGCCTCCCACAGCTAACAACTTGCCTACACTACTTATCCTATCCCTGTCAAAGGTTCCAGCAACTATCCCCCCCTTTTCCCATGGTCTGGTTATGTAGCCACAACCTTTTCCTGCCTCATGATGGCAGTGGCCACCCCTATCCTGCACTGTCTGGTCATGACCTTCCCAAGTGGGTCAGAAGACTTCGTAACTTTGGTTGTAACAATAGGTACAGTAGCCACTGGTGGGACAGTTCAAGGCTGGCTATTACTTATGCAGCAGACGAAAGGGACACTCCTGGGAGCCGTTTGACCACTACCCTTATAAAAACAAAGAAATAACTTATTACATTACTAAAGTGCTACAGAAGCAATCATCTGGACTGTGTTTTTCTTCTTTGATGCCCTGAATCATTAAGTGTTAAAGACTGACGTCTGAATCATAAATGTTAAGATTGATGTTCTGAAGCATTTCCACTCAAAATTTCAGGTTGCAAGAAAAATCTGTTACTTAACAATCATGTCTAAAACACAACTTAGAGGTGGTGCAAGAAAGCTGCCATGTTGTTGAATGACATTATTCAACTCATTTGGCATAAGCTTTCAGGCTTCAAGTGCAGTCATGGAAACAATGGCATGATGAATCTTGGGATTGTATCATACAAGCTGAGAACAAGAGAGAGCTGTGGTAGAGAAGACTGGTGTGACGGAAAATGCCTTTTATGTCAAATGGCTCCTTCATTATTACAAGTTAGGATCAGTTTGATTTTCTTTGCAAAAGAGTATAAAACATCACAGCATCCATGTACTGGCTCAGAGCTGTGTTCTAGATGTGATTGTTAGTAAACAGTTTTGTAACCCAACATTTTTAACAGAAGTGGTTCAGAACTTCAGTATGTACCATTTAATTTCAACTTGCCATATTCGTTGCATTTTATTTTAGAAAAGGAGTGCTTATGTTGTTTTCATACTTCCCAGCTTTCGAGACACAACAAGTTTACAGTATATAATAGATACCCAGCTGCAAGGGCTGGAGTCAGCACGAAATTGTCTACTTCGAGATCTCAAAAAGCTCAACAAAAAAGGGGGCTTAACTCCAGACGTCATCAACCAGACGGTGGAGTGTTGCCTTCGTCCTTCCAATGAGATTTTGAAAAGGTTGGTGCCATCAGTAGTAATTTAGGCTTTTGTTGTCACCTTGTTAGTTTCATATTTTTATGAATTATCCATTGCGTTGAACAGATTGTTTGGGTGAACCTGTTTGCATTTTCTGTTTGCATGCTATTGGATATAAACTTGTATGTGTAGCTATACAGGGCTGGTGCAAGGCTATGCTGCGCCTTAAGTGAGAGACAAATACTTTGCATCCCACCCAACATTACCTCCAAAATCAGAACCTTTTATCAGCAGAAATATAGTAATAAGTATATATTTAGGCTTAACTCCATTTTCTTAACTTAGAATTTAAACAATAAACATAGACTTACATATTACTATTCATGATTGTTGTGGCCTTTCTCAGGACTCAGCAATTTGTGTTTGTGAGCACATATGCAGTCCAAAACATTTAGCAGCCACTTCGACAAGTACAGAGACTATGCCAGTTGATCCATAAAAGAAGATTTTTTTGTGAGGAATGAACACAATAACCTAACTGAATGTGCATCACATGTAACATTCCTTCCTTCCACACATGCTTATCCACTCAGGTTTTTTCCGTTGCCTTCCTCCTTACCAAGCATGACTGTGACTTGATAATGACCAGAGATAAAACTGTAAAGATCTGCTCACGCAATGCAATAATTTTTTAAGCTTTACAATACTACTAACTCAACCATTCGCATCCATACAAGCAAAAAACTAATATAAGGAATAGTTATAATTAAGGTAATTAAGGTTTATTGTTATATATAATTATAATTAAGGTGAAGAGACAAATTGTGTTAATAAAATATATACAGGTATATGACATCAGCCCTTTCCCCATCCACTAACACCGCCCCTCTGCCGCCGCCACCCCTCTACCATCTCTCCTGCCCCGTACTTCCCCACTGGTTAGCTGGTCACTGGAAATGCCCCCTCGAGTAATACAGTAATTACAGTAAATGCAGTAATTTCCTGTAATACATGTACAAAGAAACTAGCATGGTGGTCGAATTATAAGCAGAGGAAAGGTGTCCTGCTAATGTCATTCTATGAAAATTATATTTTTCCCTAACATTATTTATCTTTAAAAAAACAAACAAACAAAAAAACAGCTGGCCATTTCTGCGACCCCCTTCCTTCCATGACTGTGTCCTAAGCGACCGCCCAGTTCATCTGTTGGTAGAACCTGCAGCTATATGTGCACATGCATAACACATACAAACACCTGCACATGCTCGAAAGACAGTAAACTTTAAGTAAATTTAAGTTCTTCAAAAAAGACTTCAGATGAGTTGTTATACTATATTCTTTTAAACATCTGACTTCATATTGCTGTTATATTAATTGCAGTCTTTGCAGCTGATTATTTATGGCATTAACAAATAATTTTCAAAACTCATGTCACAGCTGCCCTTTTTGCAAGGTTGAAAGTCTGCTGACAAATTACGAGTCCAAATTGTTCGCATTTAAGGAAGGGTAAGCTTTCAATCTGACAGATTTGATCTTTCTATATGACATTTTATGACTTATGATAAAATGTCTTTACTTTATAGAATGTAGTTATCATTTCTTTTGTAGGAAATTAAAAGTACTTTTATTTTGGATTTTATATAGGGTGAGCTAGTCCTCCACTATGTGACACTATTTGTTGTGTGATGAAGGACCTTTGATCCCATTTCAGTGTGACTAGATGCAGCTTAGCTTTGGTTTGTTTAACAGCACACAAAATCCTAAATTTTTTTAACATGTAATTTTCATTTTTACCTTAAACTTAAAATCATTGCTTTGTTGACAGGTCTGTGTTTGGGTTTCTTGATGTGGACAATCCTACACATAAGGTCAACACTATTCGTAGGGGAACATGGGCTGATGGTCAGACTGAACTGGCTTTGAAGTCCATCCTATCATTTGGACGAACAAAAAGAAGTATGCATACATTCTGAAAAAAAAAATTGATGCCATTAATGTTAAGCTTTTGACCTAGCATGCTATGAACACATTTAGGTAACATTGTCAGAAAGTAACATTTGTGATGTCCCACCCCTAGGTCCTTTTGTCCCATTCACTCACTCACCTCTTCACTCATGCAGACGATAGTGCACGCAATTTCTCATAATTCCAGCTCGATTATTCTATGATACATTTTAACAATGGTTTTATATATAATTTTCCAAATGGGTGACGGTGAGTGATTCATAAGTTTGGTGAATAGAAATAGTAACTTAGATACATGTCTTATGCTGCACTCTTCACACCTTGGTATGCCAATATCAAATAAATAAAGACTCTTTGTTAGAAAATTTTACTCTTGCTTTTGATATTTATTTCTAAACACGAATTCTAATTCTTTACATGTGGTAAGCTTGGGGTGGCTGGCAGAAGGACCCTGCTTTCACACTGTAGTGGCTTGACAGCTAGAGTAAAGGTTTAATGGGGTGCAAATATTTTTCTGATGGCTGGGTAAAATTCAATGCAAAATACTATTTCCCCAAATCCCCCTTCCATTCTCTGAATGTAGTAGTCACCAAACATGATCATGCACTGAGATTTACCTAATCTACATTAGAAGAAAATTTTGCATTCCACTAGACATTTAAACGTGCCTGCTTTCTTGCTTATGTACACATGTGTATTGCTCATCTCTCTCCAGGTGCATGTTTCATTTATACTGAGCTGATTTCTTCATCTGTGACAATGTTACTCCATTTAGCTCCAAACACCTTAACCGTTTGTTATGATTATGCCAACAATTAAATATGGCCTATTGCTTAGACTGGTAAACACTGACATATCAGGAGAAAAAAGTTAATGTGTATCACGGAAACCACAGAGCAAAGCACAGTTTGTATGATTAGAGAGCCCATTTAAAGATACCTGAAGACTTCAGGTATGGCAAATGTTTGAAGGCATGTATGATCTGAGCTTGAAAATAATTTGTTAATTGACAGTGACATTTAATTTTTTTCTTATAATGCATATAATGTTCTTTCTTCATATTTAATTCTGTATCTTGAAGCCTTTTATTTGTCGACCTATCTTCAGTGCAAGGTCAGAGCCTTCATTTTGGATCAGTTCATATCAAACTTTTAGATGGACTGAAAAAGGAATTTAAGGTGAGACAAAGATGCTAATCTTTAGTACATGCTGGTTGTACAGTTTATGAAATTATTTTGTAGGTGCTGTGTTGCAATTACATTTAAAAACCATACTAAACACTTTAGCTTTTGTGTGGGGTTTTTGTTGTTTTTTTTGCTTTTGTTTTTTTGCCCCAGATATTGGTAGTTATTGGCTAAACAAGTCTACTGAGTAAATGACAGTGTTTTAAACTCCTCTTATAAAATCTGGTTGTGAAGTACGCACATTGCAGATGTAATCAGTGTGTTGCACAGAATCCAACTTAAGTGCATGAAAGTGGTAATATGTAAGTTGTGTTTAAGTCATCAGCTGTTGCTTCTGTCTGCTAGTGGAATGATAAGATGCTAGCTGTTAGTCTTGAATTTTCAATGAAGAAGTGGATAGCATAGTGATTAGAACAATGGATTTCAAACCCAAAGGCACTGAACTATCTTCGTTGTATTTCTTGGCGACCGGAATGCAGTTAGTGACAATTTTGGTGAGAAAATAATGTATAAAAATGCTCAGAAATGTACTTTGAGAAACCAAAATTGCTTAATGAGAGTAGAGAAAGAAAGCAGACTGACAGACTGGCAAGTTCTAGGATCTGTGTTTACCAACAAACGTGCATCTATGTGCTGCTTTAAAATGTTAATTTATTTTAGTTTTAGGTCAGTGTGAATACACTGGCTAAGTGTCAAGTTTTGTATTATGCTGTAGCAATTGCGTGTGCTATGGATGGCTCTGCGTGAGCATGTCTCTGCCATTGATGAGCTCAAGATGGCCACTATTCGTCTGCGCATCCGACATCCAGATGAGCCACGAACTAATAGGACAGAAGTCAATATTCTAGAGCCAACAGAGGTATTGTCTGTCAGCATTCTATTGTACATTATGATAAACCAACTTTAAACTGTTAATCTAACTGTGTTACTGATTTGTGATGAAGGTATCAGAGTTTTAAAATGCAGGTATTTCATTGATGGAAGGCAAAATACTCTTTATAAAATAGGACTATTTTAATGAGTTCTTTTAAGTATATATGATTGATTTTGATTTAACTATTTCCATAGGGATTAAAACAGTGAGTGCAGTTTACTCTTATTTCATTAAAAAACTGTCATCGTTTAGCAAATTAAAAGTGTTATGTATATATTCTGTCTGTGTCTTTCTTATTTTCTAACTGCATGTTGACTGTGGGCCTTCAAGATTACCTTGCTGTGGGTTTATTCCAATGTGATTTCTAGGTTGAGGCCCATAAACAAAAGCTGATGACAGACAAAATTGTCAATCAAGGAGAGTTGCAGAAGAAGCTGGGGCAGCTCATGTATCTGAAAAACCTGGCTAAGGTGATCTTACAACAGCTATACCCCATATCGCTTTCTTTCTGTCGTAAAATGGTGTCCTTTTCTTAACAATGAAATTAAAAACTCACAAGCAGGTTATGGACTTTCATTATTAACAAGTCTGAGTTTTAAGATAAAATGTAACCATGTGTTAGTCATGTTATTTACATCATGTTTTATTGGTCACCTAGATTTTTTTAAGTCGTCTACTATTTTGTGGTAGTCCCAACACACAGTGTCGGAAGGCAAAAACCCAGAACCCTGTCCTGTATGCCAACATAAACTAGGACATAAGGTGAGCTGACTTTTACGAAAAAGAGCAGGTTTCCATCTGGTTTGTTTTGTTTCTTATGAACTTTTAAAATTACATTGGCACTATCAAAATCATTGCTGAGAATTTCTGCAGTCAAAATTGGGTTGTATTTTGTTATCTTTATAGCACTTTTTTATTCTGAACATTATGATTGAAATTATAACCACAAATGATGTGTCCAAAATAAACTTAACTATGTTTGTAAATAATGTCCTAATATTGTCTTTTATTTATAATTAAGGAAAATATAATGTTATTGAAGAAGCTGTAGAGAGTAGGAAAAGATGAAAATAAACTTCTCACTATAAGATACATAATTATAATAACATTCTAAAATTTACTTTTTGTGCTTTATTTTTTTGGATAACTTTCTTATCTCATTAACATTTAACTCTTAATTAGTTTATGTGCTTGTTACAGTGGAGTGTCTTGCGGTGTGGTCATTGCTACTGTATGGACTGCATTGACACCTTGCTGACGCGCTTACCCCAGATAGGTTTTCGCACCAAAGCTGTCAAGTGCCCTATGTGTCGTGAGATGACTCCAGAGACACAGATCTCTTATGTCAGCATGCAGCCATGGGCCCTCATTGATGCTGTTGATTCTGGTGTATCTGTGAAAGTGAGAGAGCAATAACAGTTTTTCAAATATTTCACGACTGAGAATTTTGAGCTGATTTAAAGTTTCACAGATGTTTGTGTTCAGTGAAATGAATCTTCTTTTTTTTTGGTGGGAGGGACTCATTTAGTCTTGGACAACAAGAGACAAATGCACTTCATTGTCTTCTTACTCTTAGTCATCCCCAGTGGAACATAGAGACACAACTTCATTGTCTAGACTCTAGAATGTACTTTTTTATGTATTTTGTAAAAGTATAGACAGAAGTTTATAGGTCAATTATAAAATATCACGCTTTCTTCATTTTTATGTACTGTAGATTTTCTCCATAAATGTCAGCTGAGATATTTCTTACTGTGATTTTTTTCTTTCTGCAAACTGTTTGAATTTACTGTCTGGTGTCTTTTGCTGTAGTTCACAGCCTGGTGGTTAGTGTGCTACCCAGCAGAAAGTCGCTGGTTTGAGGTCTGCTTAGACCTGTGGCTAGAAAGTGTCCTGCCCACCTTGCAACTAGTAGAAATGGGAACCTGATTTATCAGGGGAGATAACGTGGCAGGGTTTGGCTTAACTTTCCACTTGCTGTATCCAAGATTTGGTGTACAGCTTTCTCGTTGCTCCTATAGCTTATAGGCTTTGGGACTTTTTACCTTTTACCTTTTTTTCTTACTTGTCCTTTAAAGTCAGCAATCTCAAGCTGTAGAAAACAAGCATAAAGTTATGCATTGCAGCATATTCTGACTTGTTAACAGGGCAGCCATTCCAGCAAAGTTACTGCAGTAGTCCAATGTCTTTTGAACATCAGGAAATCAGAGCCAGATGCTAAAACTTTGGTCTTTTCCACAGTAAGTCTTCTTACAACACTCTGTTTTTTTATCCAACAAAAGTTAAAAATTGATGAGTTGAAAATTCTTGCTCAACATTGAATCTTTAAGCAGCCAGAAGACTGATGAATACTGCACTTGACATACCCTTTGATATGAGTCAGCAAGATACCTGCAAATGAACTTATGTTTTTCTTGGTAGTGGTATAATGATTTTGTAGGTTGTTGTCTATAGGTTGATATACACACATCTGTGATATTTTAACAGTGGACAGATGTGTTGGATGTGATTGGAAAAGCTCTGGAAGAGAACAGCATTACATATACAACTTTACATAGTGTTGGAAATGTTCAGGTAGGCATCAGTAAAATGCTTCAGAAATGTGTCAAAATAAACATCACTTGACATCATCATCTTCATCAATAATTATCACTTATCCATCCATGCATCAGTCGTTATCATCATAATTGTTGCTGTTTTTCTCCTTTTACTTGTTCTCATCTGTTTTCTTAAAACTTTTTTTTACACAGTCATGTAATATTAAATATCTCTAGGACCTCATGAACTTAACAAACCTGTTGTATATTTGGTTCTCAATCAATGAATGTATATTTGCTTCCTTTTCATAAATTATTTTGTTGACAGTCTAAATATTTATTGATTAGTTTAGAGAATACACACCTCTTATGGTCTGCTTTATTTGATTATGCTGTTAAGCTTTTTGTCTTGAACTGTGTAAGACAAGCAGATCTTATATTGGATATGGACACCCCTTAGAATGTTTGGGAAGGCAAGCCAGCATGGGAGAGGAGATGGCTGCTATCTTCAAGTGCGTGTGAACTAAGCCGACATGTTCTAGAATCTTCATATATTGTATATGGCGTTCAGCCTTTAAACAAATAGAGAAGTGAAAAAGAAAAAGAAAACATTTTTATAGAAAATATGAAAGCTGTTGCTTGACAGACCTGCATTTTTCTGTGCAGAGAAGGAACCTGTCTTTATTTAAGGAGAAACAGGAGCTGTCTGTGTTGCTGTTGCCCTACCACTCAGGTGCTAATGGCTTGAATCTGATTGAAGCAACATGCTATATTGGTGGAACCAATCTTGAACCCAGCACAGGAGGCACAGGCTATTGGCCGCATTCATAGGATTGGACAGACCAGGTGAATTGCGTACATTCAGTATTAATCAAAAAAGTAAATAAAGGACAGCACAAGCTGTTTTGTTCTGGTTAAAAAATGTGTGCATGGTATTTTAACAAAACAGTTGAAATTTTCACATATTTTTGGTATTTCCACCTCCTCTAAGATAGCTTAAGCTGTCTCTCATTTTGTTTTGGTGTTGTCTGGATGTATATTTCAGAAAAACCAAGATTCATCGGTTTTTCATTCGTCGAACCATTGAAGAGCGCATCCATACTTTAGTAGAGTCAACTTTGCGCCCTGCTGCAATATCAGCCGAGAAAGCCCCGGCTGTGATCGACGACACGATGACGATCGGCCAGCTGATCTCTCTATTTCAGGATACCCGTAGGGACGATCATGGTGATGATGAAGACATGAATGATATCGAGCAGACGGGCAATGTTGACCAGAGAGCAGCAAGCAGCGATGTCAGCAACATGGAGACTATAAGCGGTCATAGGAGTGATGTTTAGAATTCCAGCAGCAGTGGTGACATCATCTTCCAGTGATGCTATCAACAAGGAGTCGATGATCAAAGTGAGAGATCATGCTTCGCAGCCCCAAAACCGACAAGTTACAAGGCTACATTTGATGCGTGAAGATCGACAAAACTGCAGCATTTTTGTTGTTTCGCGACCTTGTAAAAGTGATAATATTTTTAGGAAAGTCATAAACCCAAATATGTCAGGCCCTTAACACCTCACTCCCCTACCACCGTAAGGTCAGGGGGCTACTATTATCTTTGATGTATTTAAATCTTCAAATTTTTCCTAGGCCAGTTATGGGGAGTGAGTGTCGGAGAGAGAAGGCGAGAAAGAATTTAAACATCTATGAACACAAAAAGTGATTGTTGAAGTCTATTCGTGTCCTAAATAATAATGTCCAATTTCTTGCACGAAGATAATCGTTTTCACGTGTGCTTGAAATTGTATCAAAAGAAATCAGAGGATGATCTTTATATATAGAAGAAATCTTCCTTACATTGCATTATGAGAATGGGGACATCAAAGTCAAGGATTTTTTTTTTTTTTTTTTGTAATTTTAAAGCTGTGCCCAGACCGGATATTGATTTACTTTACCCATGGGCATCTTTGCAGCTGCTTTATAACTGTGACTTCAGGAGTAAATCAACACCCGCGAGGTCTGGACATCTCTTTTATAACCAAGGACATAAAAAAGGCTTACCCTGGCCTCTCCATTCTGCCCCATGGCAGTCACGTCTATTCTCTTCTTAACTGCAGCCCAGGCGAGAAACACAACAATTTTTTCCTAATTACATGTGCATGTAGTTCTTTGTATAGTAGGACTGTGTTCGTCCTATTTGTATCCATATGTGCAGCGAAGGGTCACTGAAAACATTTTAAGCCTGTTACCTAACAGAATCTAAAGCTTTAGAATGTCTAACCACGTTGTCAGACTGTCTGATACAGCTAATCCAGATCGTCAAGAAAAATCACGTGTCATTTGTAAAACAAACGGCTAGCAGGTCCAAGGCTAGAGAGGTTAATTGTGGGACAAAGGCTTACACCACAGTCCAATGTACAGTTATCTGACAATAAACCTTCGGCTGTTGTATAATTGTCTCTTGTATAATTCTAGTGTTCCAGGCTCAGATATCGGCAGCGTGAAACTCTTTACCATGAGTTTGTACACGAGTTTGTACAATGCATGTACTCAGGATTGTTTTTCCTACCGCATAGAGAATATTTTCCTACTGAGATTCAGTTGGTCTTCATCCATTGCTGTACTTTCGTTGAAAAGTTTATCTACACTACATTTCCACTACGCTTGTAAATCGTATCTGCTCCCCATTTTCATGTTATCGTTTGTTTCTCGCTGTTTCTGGTGGGTGGCGGCACGTGTCTGAATAAAATCTCTTGTTCGGATTTTGATGAAGGCTCCCACATGCCGAAGACTTTTTAATATTGTCAGTAATCAGACGCACGTCCGGATACAGTCCGCGTGCAGTGTTCCGGACTCCCACTCAATAACGCTCGGCATCTGTTCTTTGGACTTCACACCCGCATTTACGTACGTGTCTTTGACAAAGTTGTATACAGAGGGTCTGCTGTAAATAGAAAATACTTGTATACTTCTGCTATTTCAAAAATAAAGAATTGGTTAAAAGATATGGCAGAGATCAATGAGTGATCACAAAATGTTTTTAAAATTGGAAAATGCTCAATCGTGCATGTTCTTAGAGAACCAGATATTATGTACACAGTAAATTCCTTTTTAGCGACCCAAAAAGCAGCCACACATAGACAGCCAGGATGTTTATGTTGTATTTCGCCACTGTGCTGGAATACCGAATAGTACACTCAGCAATGGTCATATGTAGACCTCAATTATTTTCACTGAATAAATTAAATTTTCAAATGTACGTTATGTATTATTCCTTGTTGGAGGGTATGTGCAATGATGCAAATCACAATACTAGCTGTTTTGGTGTTTTAGGATGGGTGGGTGCCTGTGTGTGTGGGGAGTGTGAATGGAAGGGGGCGAAGAACGATTGAAGGAGGAAATATTTGATTGAAGGTTGTGTTTTTTGTTCATTCATTAAGACAGACACATTTTGTATGTTAGGATTGGGCTTTATTTTGTGCTTTTACAGTAAAAATACATCGTTCAGTTTTTAAGAATTTTGAAAAAACAAAAGACTAGCTATTTTTCCCCTTTCCTTGTTGTCTCCCGGCGGAGATATTTCTTGTAGCTATTGTCGCGTTGGTCGCGAAATCAACCATTTAAATTGTTGTTTTCGTTACAAGAGAGGATTTATCCTTCTTGAAGTGCCTTGAAAGAATATTTTGTTTTGTTGTTGGAGTCTTGGAGATCCCGAGAGATCACACGCCCTTTTGCGAAACTGTGAGGCGATTGCAAAGAAGCACGCTCCTGAAATATTAATTGTAATAAACAATGTTATGGCTACGTTCTTGTGGTAGGCTGCTGAGAATTTCACGAAATTTCGGATTTAGAAAAACTGCTATTGTGTCGGCGAACCGGTTTTCTTGTCTTTGACCATCTTATTCGTGGAGAGATTTGCTTCCCAAGTTTTCTTTTAATAGATTTCATTTGTTGTTGCTGGTTTTTTATTTGTATTTTATTTTCGACAGACTTTGGCAATATGTAGTTGAAAATTCCGCCTTTTATGCTTTGGCTACAGTATAATTAATAAAGGCAAAACAGCACAATGTCGAAGGTAAGCAGAGTACTCTCTTCTGGAAACCAGCCCGTACTTAAACGCCTCACGCGATAAGTTGAAACTAAAATTTCTTGGTGCAGGGCGAGGACATAGCTGGGAGGAAAATGAGCGAACCAGTTGTGGAGACTTATTCCAATGATGTCCGTGGCAGTCCCCTTCGCAGACTCTGTGCCACCAACCGGCGCAGCGCGCGCACAAAGAACAAGTCATCACGGCGTCCAATCAGAGATGGAAGCTGCCAGTGAGCCCACCCGACTCTCACCCCGCCACTCACCCATCTGTCCACCCCTTCAGCGTTCGCGCAGTCGCCTTCCTTACATCCCTACCCGAGCCCAGTCCTTTATCAGTTTTCCTTTTGTCTTTACATGTGATAAATCGATATTCATATTCTCTATTTCGATTTCTTTTTTAAGTTTCTCCAATTCGAACATCGCAAAACCTGTTTCCTGCGATAATATTCTACCGGAAGCACTCTATTTCTGTCCTGCTTTTGAAGACAGCAGTTTACAATCGGCGGTGGGAGCACAGGAGTGTGGGATATCTGTCAGAAGATTATGTCTCTCAAAGAATAGTTTCCACAGGAAATTGTAGAGGGGAGGTGGAGCAAAGAGCTGCCACTGGATATGTGTGGATTTTGTAGGAACACTTTCTCTCGGCGCTCTCAAAAGCACCCTGAGTATGCCTCTCCCGACGGACCTAATTTGGAAATGGAAGAGGACTTGCTTGGCCCATGCAAGCGAAGGAACAATCCCTGTGAGAGAGCAGCAGACGAGAGACCGGATTTTAGCGGCATTGTGCCAGAAGTGGGCGGTCCGTCGCTCGCTGATGACCAAGCACCTCCTCTGCTCGTGCAGCACGCGCGGCATTCAGCAGAACAAACGCCACCCCACCCAATCTGCGCCGACCTCAAATTATTTCCATCGATCATATTCACCACCATTTGCCTTGCCGCGCCAGTGAGAGGCAGTTAATGGAGAGATGCACAGAGCAAAGACAGCGAGTTAAAAGACGATACAGGTGCCGGTCCTTCTCTCTCTCCATGGTGTATGTTTCCGTGACTCTGTTCTTACAGCTGACGAACACATGTCTCCTCGCAAAAGGTGTAAAGATAGAGAAAAAAGACGCGAAGCGAATAAAATCAGTTGCTCAATAAAGGTTTTCTTTTAAGCTACATTAAAAGAATAATTCAAGCTTTTTTAAATAAAAAAAAAATGTGTCTGATACAAGTGTTTATATTGTGGCTGACACGGTGAAGACAAGAACTTGAGAGGTAGACAACACGAAGACAAAGGGAAACTCCTCACAAGAGGACATAATTAATGCCGGCTAATAACGAACGAGATCTTACTTTTTGCAGAATATTATGGGAACAGTATAAGCGACTGACCTGCTGTAGGAAGCCGCCCTCCAACATGTTTGAGTTCTCGGCGTGAAGGCTGTGCAGCTCGTGGTAACGAGATGGAGGAGGGTGGCTTGATGGGGGTGGGAAGGGGCCGGCCAATGTGAACTCAAAGGTTTGGAGGAAAACGAGGGGCGAGGGATGCGGGAGGAATTCCTTCTGCAGCTCAGGCGACGTGCCGAGGTGGGCGCCATTGTGGCAGGTCCAGGAGCCGGTCGGCGGCTGCAAGATCAAAGGCAAGACATTGTTGATACGCCAGGACCCACTCTGTTGGCCCAGGGCTTTTCCCGCTGAAGTGTCCCCACCCACTTCTTTTCCTACTTCTTTTCAATGTTTTGTAATAGCTTTATTATGATGGCACATTGCGGAGGATAGCCGAGAAATGTCTTTTTTGCTGCATTTCGCATGGGCAGTAAAAGTGATTCATTCAGCTTTATTTAAACAGGAAGAGGCGACGCTATGGAGAGAAGCAATCAAGTTCAGTTTGAGTTTAATGATTGTTTATACGCCTTGTCCACAGGCTCGTTGACTTAAGGCTTCAGTCGACTTAGACAGTAGCCTTAAACACCCTGCTCCCCCCTCCAAAAAATGTTGCTTAAAAATTGAAGAGATTGTATTCGCCGAACACAAGATGATGAAATTGTGAAATTTTATTGGCAGCGAAGTAGCCTGAGAATTTATAGTGAGGACTCCCACCCCACACCCCGAGAATAAACTTATATCCCGGTGCTGCCCAGTTGATTTCAAGCAGTCTGCAGATTCTCCAATTTTATTTTATGGAAAAGGGTTTAGAGGACAGTAAAACCAAAAAACCGTTTTACCTGGATTGTTACAAAAACGAAATTGCATTGGAGTAGGAATGGCTTGTCATCCAGTTCCTCAACACCGCGCTTGCAACGAACATGACTGGAAGTGGCATACTTATTTAATTTAATTTAATTTTATTTTATTTTTGTACTTTGATGACAGAAATCAGACTGTGGACTGGGCAGTTCATTCATTGTTTGGCAGGAAGGGCTGAAGGGCTGTAAGTGTGACGACTATTATCTGTCGAGACCAACTCTCATCCCCTCGCAAAGTTGTAGATTTTCAGGTGTCGGCTAATCTTTTCTTTTTTTCTTAATATCCGAAAACACGGTACAATTCTTAAAATCAACTTGCAATAAACTAGTTACTTTTTATTTTGTGTTTGTGTGTGTGTGCTTTGGTCCGTTCTAAAAGCTAACACGGGAAAATCCGTCTGGAGTGACCGAAGGACGATCCTGTCTTTGCTTACCTAACCATGCGCAAAGAGGAAAAAAAAGTTGAAGATTATTTATAGCAACGAAGGGAGGGTTGGGAGACCAAAGCAGACGTGGACAAGAACAGCAAAAAGGGAGGCAAAGGACGTGGGAACCACGTGGGCCCAGGTGAGGGATGCTGCCCTATAGCAGTCCGCTGGCGAGGTGTTGCGGCCCTATGCTCCTCACGGAGAAACGGAATAAATTAAACTAAACTATAGCAACTTTTCATAATAATCTGATAAAGTTGTGAAAGAAAAACGAAGCATGTCGCAGTAAATGTGTTAATGCTTCTGTTTTTCCAGTGGGAGTTTGCAGCATCATAAGTATAGTTCATTCATATGTTGTTTTTTTCTTTTTCTTGTTAGTATGCGCGTTGAGCCTGCCTATGATGGTGGGCAACAAGCGCGATACTAATTCAACATATTATTATTATTATTATTATTATTACATGTTCAAGTTACAAAAAAGCATAAAGCATATTTCTATTTCGCTTTGCACGCTTTCACGCTGAAGGTAGGAAGAAATAAAAGGAATGAGAAGAAAAGGAAGACAAAATAGTCTAAACATCGTTATAATCATATCTTCTGGTTTACATTTCTCTATATTCACAAAGCTCGTTGGCTTACTTCACTCGTTAAATCGTGCATCACGTGCATGACAGCCTTTTAAATTGCAGGGTCATCTCCCTTCTGCCTGAGTTCGTTCCCCCGAGTGAGTGGCTCACCAACACACGAAACTGTGGATGGAGGTCCATTGGACCTAACGAGAGAAAGGAACTGACCGGTAACCGTTAGCAACACTGCACATAAAGTGTTATAATTAATTTTTGTAAAAGCCTGCTCTACACTTTATTGTTCCATTTAAGAAACAAATCTTTGCGTCAATGGGATCGGTTCTCAAGAAACCGTTTGACGCCACTTTGGGGGGCTGACCCTCACAAAGCCCTCTCCCAGCTACCTGTCCTCCGGATAGCGCGCGACGTGACGCGATGAATAGCTGGCGCCAGCGCCGGGCATTGTGGGAAGAGGACAGACGTGCCCAGGGGGCGAGAACGCGTATTACTGGACGAGTAAACTGTTGACTGCTGGCGGGCCGCTCGTCTGTAGCTAGTCTCCTCCAACTTACAACAGCAATGTGAACAGTTTGTCCAACTCCACATCAGGACAAAAATTAACTCAGCTAACCCGCCATTGAAGAATGGTCACAAAACTGTGCACTCGACAACACCGTATGAACTTTCAGCTCCCTATAGAGTACAGAGATACTAGTTTAAAACTTTCCCAGCAAAGTCATGGCAACTGAAGTTCCAAGAAAACTGCCTCTAATGTACTGACCATACGCCATGTTCACTGTCCAGTGATATCACGAGGTCAAGGCTGGCTGGGCAGTGAACACTTGGGCCACTGAGACTTGGGAAATTAAATTTCTTCATTTTTGTCCAGTCAATGCTGGAAGGAGCAGAAGATTATATCTTACTTTTCTGTTCAGCTTAGGGCGCTGTGTTTTTGAGCTGTCACTGTGAAAAACAGGTAATTCTGAGTAAACTGAAAATATTTACTCAAACAAGTAGTCTTGCCAGTGTGGTGCAAATACATTTATTCAATTCGCAAAGACCTTATTTTTCAAGATTATGCCCAGTGAACGGATAGTCTATCAGAGAGAGAGAGAGGGACCCGGGGGACATGCTGGATGAAACAGACTGATATTCAGTTGTAACAGTTTTTACAAGGTTTATCTTGCCATCTGCCGACTGGCAAAAGAAGAATGAAACCCTTTCTGCTGTTTGTTGTAGTCTACAGCGGATCATTTCCAGTTGTTTGTCGAGAAACTTCACTGTTTTCGCTTCCCCTGATCTTCAGGATCCAGACATGAACAGGGCAACCACAACCTTCGGATGGCGGAGATGAAGTGTTGGCATGAATTGGATAAGTTCATCCTTGTCCACCTTCTTTTCCTGTCAATGTAAACATTTAAAAAAATACAAGTGAAAGTCGGATTAAAAGTAAAAAGGTTTGTTTAATCCATTGTCGTGATTGTGTCACCTCGTCGTGTTGCGCCGATCATTGATTCGCATGAGCGACTTTGTGTGAGCGGAACTCATTGATATTCAAACTCTCTGCTATCTATTCATCCATTTGTCAACCTGTCCACCTACTCGCCAATTAGCTTTAGTCGATCAGCGTACGTACACCTGCACAGCTCCCTACCACAAGCACCAGTCTCTACAGGTGTACATCGGTGGGTCGCCGTGTCACGTGATTGTCCTTTGCACGGACACTTACCAAGCTACCACGTGACCATACCTATAATAACTATCGCTGGTGTTGTTCGTTGACGGGCGCGTACGTCAGCAGTGTCCTGACTTGGCAAACCATTAACTGTCGTTCTTTTCTGTATTTTTTTTTCTTGTTTAGCGCTAATAAATGTGGTAAACTGTGAGACTGCCCAAACCCGGGTCCGCAGTGCCAGTGAGCTGGGGACAGTGCGTCGTAGGCTCACCTCCTAATCGTCGCCATTGTTCGTTGCCTGGGGCAACGGTGTGTGACCTGTGGACCTCCGCCAGTAGAGGCAGTAGTGCACCGAGACAATTCTGCGACTGTCCTCTACTGGGTGTCGAGGGGCAGCCAGTCGCGAGGACACTGCCGTGTGTCAGTCTGTGTGCCAGACTGCTAGACTGTGTGTCCGGCTGTGTGCCAGACTGTGTGCCAGACTGGGGAGGTGTACATGTCCGGGGAACGTGAGTTGAAGTGTTCGTCGGACACGGACTCAGAGCCAAGAAGCGCACCGGGCTGGAGGAAAGTGTGCTTGTTTTTTTGTTAAAATTTCACGGTCTTGATGTCAGGTTGTTTGATTAGTTTATCTATGGTATTTTTTTCATTTTTGTTATCAATAATAATTTGTTGCTATATAACCGTGTTGTCGGCTGTGTTTGCACACGTGGGTTAAGTGGTTGTTGGTGTGGACGTGCGAATAAGCGGGCGAGTGTGTGAGAGGGCGACAGTCTAGTGAAGCCAGTCAGCAGAAGTGTCCCCTTCCCCCTGGGGTGAGTTAGTCCCCCTTCTCCCCTCACTCGTCACACCAACATATCGATGCACCAATTCCACACACCAGCATAAACACGAGAACTCTCAAGACGACCCGATAAACTGCCGTTAAAAACTTTTTCTTATATTTTTTTCTCAAATTTCGTTCAACAAAGGAAAACTGCTGGTGAATTAATTTACAGTGTGTAGTTACACATTACAGAAACATTCACCACCACTCACATCCACGTGTCCAGTCGCGGTCTCCCTACTTCTTGTGTTTGGACTTTCAACCTGCGGGAATTTTTATTTCTATAAAATTGTTCAGTGTGTTTTGATATGATCTTTAAAAAGAAGATGAACGAAGATTTTCTCCTCTTTGAAATATTTATTGTCTGTTACATCTATTAACCTGCCAGCAAAGTTGATCTAGTAATCCGGTTAGCCTTCAAGAAAAATTGTGTGCGTGTGTGTGTGTGTGTGCGTGTGTGTGTGTGTCTATAGCGTCAAATATTCAGTTCTCTCGCTCTCCCTCCCCTCACCCTCGGAGGTTCCTCGAGCCTGCAATGTCAACGTTTTGTTCTCGTCCTGCCTCGGTCGCCTTCCTCGAGCCCGAGCAGAAACACCTTGGAGTCAACAGAAAAGCGATGCCCTGGTGTTCTAGACCCAAGCTTTTCCCCTTTTTTACGGCGAGGCTTTTCTCTCTTCTTCAGCGCGCTCCCTTGCGGTATAGCTCTTGTCATTCCAAACAGAACTGCCGGCGGCCTCCAAACACCCGCAGCCGCACTATGGGCACACTCTCGCCCTCAGCCCCGTGTGGCGGGCCCCCAGCATCCTCAATTTGGCACGTGCGCCTCAAGCCTGACTGGCTCGCGCCAGTTTACAAGACAAATTTGGGAGGATAAGTAATCTGCACGGGCCGGGGCCCGCCGGCCGCCCGGACACGCAGCGCTGTTTAAACCCGAGGGGTCGGGATTAGGGGCTGTCGCTCCAACGTGTCCTCGGCCCTGGCCATCCCGAGTGCCGTCCCCTCCCGTGTTACTCTTCAGAAATGGAAAACACAATCCATTTCATTGATTTCATTAGCGGCTATCGCATCAGCAGCACTTTCTCTTATTGGATCGCGCCCGCGTCTTGTTGCATCGCCCATTAATGCTTCACGTTGCACAATCATCTTGTGCCCGAACCTTCTGCGTGACAGGAGGGGCAGACCTTGCTTGTGACAGGAGGAGGCAGACCTTGCTTGTGACAGGAGGAGGCAGACCTTACTTGTGACAGGAGGAGGCAGACCTTACTTGTGACAGGAGGGGCAGACCTTGCTTGTGACAGGAGGCAGACCTTACTTGTGACAGGAGGAGGCAGACCTTACTTGTGACAGGAGGAGGCAAACCTTACTCGTGACAGGAGGAGGCAAACCTTACTCGTGACAGGAGGAGGCAAACCTTACTCGTGACAGGAGGAGGCAGACCTCACTAGTGACAGGAGGAGGCAGACCTTGTGACAGGAGGCAGACCTTACTCGTGACAGGATGAGGCAGACCTTACTCGTGACAAGAGGGGCAGACCTTACTTGTGACAGGAGGAGGCAGAGGTCATTCGTCACAGGTCAAGGTCGTCACAGCAAAGATTGAGCCTCCTCCACCTTCCCCGAGATAGTGACTGACATTGACCTCGTGAACCCTCATCTGATGTGTGACAACTGGCAGCTGGACTCGTCTGGACAACGTGGCAGTTCTCCTGGTGTGTGTGATCACGTGACTACCTTCTTTAGAAGACCTCAATATGGAAAACAGATTGTCATATTTTTCTTGAGACAGAAGACAGTTGATTACTTTTCATGGAAGTCATGGCATTGTCTCAGAGTGTGTCAAGTACTAGCCCCTGGCACACCCATCAACCCAAGAACTGCACTCAGTCGTACTCGGGGTGAACTTATTGTCTGACTTATTGTTCCTCCAGTAAGTAGAGGCTGGGACACAAGGAAGAGCAGACAGTTTGTGTTAATGAAACAATTTTACAAAGAAAGAATTATTTCTTCTTTAAATTTTGTGGAGTAACATTTTTAATATTTTATTGAATTACATTGGATGCTAAATACTGTAATTAGATTATACTTATCTGTGATGCTATGGTTTAGCCCTATACTATGACTGAAGATGTGTAGTTGTGACGAACATCCCTGAAATCACTGAGTCACTCGAAACATTTTCAGTTATCATGGTTAGCTTTTCAGTTTGTGATTAGAGACGTGCATTTCCCCATTTCCTCACATTCTGTTGTTGAGACTGTCACGTGTAGGAAATGTTGAGAGGTGCTTGTGTTGAGTGTCGAGGGTGTCACGTGCTCCGTGTGGCAGTTCGCTCCTATTTGCGTGAAACCATTCCTCACTCGTCAAACACGGGCTCCTCCTCCCCATGGGTGAGTCTTGGCGAGTCAACGTGAAGGAGGACCTTGGCCCGGAGAGAGGCCAGCCCCCGGGGCCGTGTCACGGCTCAGCCTCCACCAGGCCACATTGCTGGGCTCTCGGGCAGGGAAACAAGCAGTTGGTGTCACATCTTTCATGCTCCGACTTTGTTTAGAAAACAGTTCACCTGGATACCAGCGACCTAGTTGTAGCCTGATGTCAACACTCGGAGCTCCTGATCTAATTTTTAAAAACACCTGTGACAATATCTGTGACAACACCTGTGACAATCTCTGCAGTAGTGTTTTGACACACAGAGATGACATACAGTTAGTGACCATCTCTACTCCTCATAAAGAAAGACCAAAGAAAAGTATCAAAGTAGTAATTTTCACCTTTACAGACATCGAAAGCATTCAACATGTAGAGCTACTGTACAGACAACACGACACGATGAGGGTAAAGATGATGTCGACATCAGCGAGTAAGAACAATTAGATGTGTCTACCTACATACCTGCCTCTACCTGCCATAGTTGTAGCCAATATTTGCCGTGCAGGTGCCAGTATTACTGGCTGCAGGTAGACAACAGATTGCTGGCGACATGCAGCCACGTGTCATTAGGACAAAGCAACACTTCCTTTCTTGCCGTGACGTCACCTCCACTGCTGGCTCGCCATCAAACACTAATCTTCCCTCCCTCCATCCTGCTTGTCTCCAGACTGCATTTGCTCCAGGTATCTCGCGAGATAGTCAGGTGAGACTTCTCCACCTACAGTCTGTCTGACCTGGAGGCACTGGGGTCACGTGTACCAGGTGTGAGACTGAGACTGTCCAGTCGGACTGTTCCCAGCAGCCACCCGTGCACTCGCACGCGAGATCTTTACAAGGCGGCCTGATGGCGCGGTCTGGACCTTGTGAATGAATATTGGGGACAGCCGCCATGTTGCCACCCGGTAACCTGAGTCAAACATGTCACAAAATGCCAAGTCAATATATTTTGTAAACAAAAGCTCACGTGGATGGACCGACACTGGAACTTGTGAAGGCCACAACTAGTGAACGAGTTTCGATGATAAGCTGATGAGGTGTTGTCCTGTCAGCGAGGACACGCTGAAGATGTCTCAGCAAGTGAAGAAGTCTTGGCCTCTTTCCGATAGTAAAAAAAAAAAAAAAAAGAACAAATAGGGGAGAAAATAAATAAACTTTAAGCCGCAGATGGTACGTTGTAAATCTAGAATCTCGGATTCATAATGTTAAAAATTGTAAGCAAACATTTCTGAAATAAAAGTATAGAAAAATATCTATTTAAATCTCTTCTTGAAGCGAAGTCGGCCATTTATAATTTTAAAGGATGGCGTAGTTACAAAGCAGGGCACACCTGTGGAAAACAAAGTCATCACTTTCACACAGAATAACCATGAAACCATTCAAAGCCATCAAGTCACAAACAACCTTATCGAATATCCCACCGAACTGAATGTTGAAACACTTTGGCCCTCAAGTCATGTCCATCGACGCTTTCTGCAAGACTTCATAGTGTCGCCATGACTACCCACAGAGGATGGCAGACACCAGATGTTTTGCACAGCTAGGATTTGGTGCGGTTACTTTTGTTCTTCTTTCTGACATCCTTTGTGGTAAAAAACAAAAACAAACTTACGACAGACTTAACAGCACGTGTCTGTGAACTGTCAGCAAATTATTTGCGTAGTAAATGTGGCCGCGTGGGTGAGCTCGTAAAAACTGCTCTTGTCCCCGAGGTTCACAACAAAAATGTACATATCTGGAAGCAAATCACAGAATCATATAGAAAAACTTATTCGCTGCCTTTTTTTGTGCATATATTTGTAAGATCATTAGTGCGAGGGGCTTGAGGCTCTTGTTGCTGCCTTGTCTGTGTATATATACATATATAATTATTATTTGTAAGATCATTAGTGACAGGGACCTGAGGCCCTTGTTGTTGTCTTGTGTTTATGTGTATATATACATTATGCAGGGCTTCTGCTTACGCAAAAAATTGCGTACAGTACCCATTAAAAGTTTGGAGGACCCCTTCAATTTTCATCAATGGGGTCCCATTCAAATTTGGGCGAAGAACAGGGACCCCTTAAAAACCTGAAGAAGGGGTCCCTGGGACCCCAAAGAATTTAGCCTTAGCAGAAGCCCTGTTACATATATACATATTATTTGTAAGATCATTAGTGACAGGGACCCAGGCCCTTGTTGTTGCCTTGTGTTTATGTGTATATATATTTACACACACATATATAATTATTATTTGTAAGATCATTAGTGACAGGGACCCAGGCCCTTGCTGTTGCCAACACATCCTGTGTACGCCGCGGCCGCTGGTCACCGTGCTCCGGGTGGCGGGTGTCGTTGTGCAAGAAGCCGTAAGCCGTGAAAAGACGTTAGGCAACGACAAGCAAACGATTCACTCTCAATTTACCAGTAAGTGAAAGGAGGGGTAGAAACCTCGCTTTAAACAGGCCTTTCACGCGGCCGCTACGTGCCGCTACGTGCCGTGCAGTCCAGCAGCACGCGCCCGCCCGCCCGACGCTTGCGGCAAATTTCCTCCTGGCGGCGCGGCCAGGCCCTGGACGTGATGTTCTCCCGCTGCCTCCGCCCGGCCCGCCGCTGCCCAAGATTTCCTCCACGCCTCAGTTTCCGAGCGGGTGAAAAGCGGTTAGAGGGCGGGGGAGAGAGCGGTGTACGGACCTGATTGCTTTCTGAACGAGGGTTCCAGTCTCAAGCACGTGCTGTCCGCACTATTTCCTTTCGTCTCTCCACAGCTAATTACTGGCGGCGGTGCGGCGGCCTGGTGGCCAGGATGTGGATGTTGTCGCCGCAGACGGCGCTGACGATGACAGCGACTGAAGACAATGAAGTGGCGAAGGAGACAGGTGTGCATCATACATCTATGTTTTGGTGTCTTTGGGTCACGTGAGAGACACTCACTGGTCCACGGCCACGTACATCGATGTATGTGTGACGTCATCATGTCACGTGTCCACATGTATGTTTGTATGACAGGGTACAGGCATCATCTCCGTGTGTGTGTGTGCGCTGTACTTGGATACGTCCTACCCAGGGGTCGAGTCTCTTTGTAGCACCTCTAGTTTTAGAAGCACCTCTTGTAGTAGAAGTACCTCTAGTGGTAGAAGCACCTCCAGTGTTCGAAGCACCTCCAGTGTTACCTCTAGTGGTAGAAGCACCTCCAGTGTTAGAAGCACCTCCAGTGTTTCCAGGAAGACCAGAGCCCTAGAGGCGGACTTCAAGACAGAGCACTGTGGTGTTACAAAAGCTGCTAAGATGTCGATTTTAATGCGTTTTGAACAAAATAATTAAACGCATAATTTGCAATAAGCTACAGACTAGTCAGAAAGAACTAAAACTTTCAGATGTACACAGAAATGTCATCTTGATACATCTGGAAGCTTGTTCAAGTATTCTAATCTTAGTGACATGAGCTGAGAAGGTGTCTAAGGGTTTTGTGAAAGACTCACACACAGGCCAAACAATAATTTCAAATGTTGTCCACTCACAGACATTAATGTCAGTGGAACAGCAAAGAAAGATCACTCATGTGTGTCCAAGACATTTGTTAAGAATTTCACAGTCCTGTCACGGGTTCAATCGGTACATTATTGTAAAAACCAGCCGATGAACAAGTGTTAGCATCGATAAGATTATCTCCGTTATTTTTGGTGATAAATTGATAATTGATTGACAGAAATAAATAAATTGATTGACAGAAATTATTGGTTTCACTAAGGTTTAGTTAATCAAAGTTCCCTTTTGATTTGTCTCTATGAACACTAAGGTTGTGCAGGCTGACTGACTCACCGGGAACTCGTGGTGCGCCACTGATGTGTGTGTGTGTTTATAGAATAGGTATAATAGGTTTATTGCTGGAAATTACCTTTTGGGGTGAAAAACGGGCTTACCTCAATTTAATGGTTAAAAAGTACCGACATGCCGGATATTATGGCATCCAGACAACTACAGTGAATAAAAGCTCGAGAAAGAAGAAAAGATTAAAATAAAAACAGAGCCGCTGAGGTGAGGGAGAAAAGTATTTACATTGATGTCTAACTTATTATTACCATCCCATATTCAAACATTACTTTACATTTTAAAATACGTGTTTCTAATGAAAGTCTTTAACTTTTCGCGAACTTTATGAGTTTTTCCTGCCATTAAAGACTCACATTAAGAAACTTGCAGAGCCCACCCATCCCGTGAACCAGTCCATCAATGTTACAGGGAAAAAAAATTAAGTATTTGTGTCTGTCACATGGGTCACAAAAATTAGTAGTGAGCTGTCCTTCCAATTGTAAACATTATTTCACGCTTGGTAGCTTTTTCCGGATGACTTGCCCTTATCATGCACACCTTGTGGACCACACCTGGACGACTGTACGACTGCCACTCACTAGGATGGAGAGTAGACAAGTAGACAAGTGAGAGTAGACAAATATTTACCTGCTGACAGAAAATGGCAAGTAACGACAGCGGACACCTGAGGTACGAACAGAAGTTGTTTATTGTTGTCTCCTGTGTCTGTATCGAGGAAAATTCATCGACGGAACAAAAGCCTCTTGACAGAGGTTTCCGAAGAACAAAAAGAGGAATAAGAACTAAAGAAAATAGTAGAATGTGTGATGACACTGTTGTGCACATCATTGTACAATCTTTGTTGTCAACATTCCCGGCATCACCCGCCATCAGTTTCCTAACCAAGACATCAGAATGCCACAATGTCACACTGGACTTCCTGTGACAGTGATGCAGGCTGTTTGTCCTGATGGATTAGCTGTAATCATGACAGGAAATCATCAGTATTACAGGAATTACAAAAATTACAGCTAAAAGATTACAGGAATTTTGTTTTTACAGCTTTGTTTTGGTTTCTTACTTTAATTCGTGGGATCCTCAGCTTATTTTCTGTTGCTTGGCGGCTTTCAAACCCTCCGATGCCCGGCTGCTGGCGGTAAGTCTTGCTGCAGGACATCGGCGAAACATTTGCACTCCAGCTGTGACTTCTCCAAATTCTCGGGGATTTACAAAAATGACAGGGAATGTCATCGGGCAGGTCTGTCACTTTTTAAAGTTTTGCCGACTGAAGGATGCTCCCTCCGTCTCCCCCCAGACCATGCGACATTAAAGTACAGGCAGTGGACACAGGTTTTGCTGGTGGTGATGGTGTTGACGTTGTTGTTGTTGTTGTGTTGTTGTTGTTGTTGTTGGTTCTTAGGTAGGGGGAGGTAAACAGAGGAACTTAATAACAGTACATATACACACATAAAAAACACAATATAATTTACACATTTACGATCAACAATCAGGTTTACCTCAGACATACAAGGGTCAGGTACATGCTATGCAGTAACATTTATCCCACAAAGAGGACAGAAAAAACAATAACACAGGTTAAGAAAATCAAGAGCAATAAAAACAGAAACAAGATATGATTATCAACATGTTATTATTACCTATTATTACAAACATCCACTCGTGAACACTCACCATCTCTCTGACACAGTGGTGGAGGAACAGGAAGTGGTGGGGGAGACAGGTAGTGAGTACTCAGACCAGGTAGAGAGGAGACAAGACTGTGAACATCGTTGACTGTTGGCATGAACTTTGCCCCTCCCCGCCCCACAAAGCCGAGCATCTCACCCCCTAGACACGGAATAACTAATCTCCTCCCACGTGACACACTCCAGGTGTGCAGACAGGTGGCACTCACACTGTCTAAAGCCACATCAGTAGGCAAACCTCTAGTGTACCTTGAGTTACACATCAGTCTTCTAATCTTTTGATATTTTGAAGATTTTGTTTGTCAGCGCAGGACACCGAGCCTGTCATGTCAGTATGACAATGAAACACATGGACACACGACCTCGACAGATTACAGATTACAAATACATCGTTGTTATAAACATGGCTGGTAATTTAAAATAATTATCAATAATTACTAAGGATTATAAAGGAGGAACATGACAGGATTGAGTTCTACAGGTGAAAGAACACAGGGCCAGTGTTTGTCCTGCAATACACTGTTGTAGTAAATAGTAATACATTGTTGTAGTAAATAGTAATACACTGGTGTAGTAAATAGTAATACACTGGTGTAGTAAATAGTAATACACTGGTGTAGTAAATAGTAATACACTGGTTGTAGTAAATAGTAATACACTGGTGTAGTAAATAGTAATACACTGGTGTAGTAAATAGTAATACACTGGTGTAGTAAATAGTAATACACTGGTGTAGTAAATAGTAATACACTGGTGTAGTAAATAGTAATACACTGGTGTAGTAAATAGTAACACACTGTTGTAGTAAATAGTAATACACTGTTGTAGTAAATAGTAATACACTGTTGTAGTAAATAGTAATACATTGGTGTAGTAAATAGTAATACACTGTTGTAGTAAATAGTAATACATTGTTGTAGTAAATAGTAATACACTGGTGTAGTAAATAGTAATACATTGTTGTAGTAAATAGTAATACACTGGTGTAGTAAATAGTAATACACTGGTGTAGTAAATAGTAATACATTGTTGTAGTAAATAGTAATACATTGTTGTAGTAAATAGTAATACACTGGTGTAGTAAAGACTGTCCTCTGCCCGTGGTTCTGTGACATTCTGTGACATTCGTGACTTTACTAGAAGTCGGGGAACATGGTCAGGGCATACACAAGGCAACTTGTTTGATCATTTTGCAAGCAAAGAAGACAGAAATACACAGGTATTCACAGATTATTGTAAGGTGTGTACACCTGTCAGGTGAGACATTCAATGTCTGACACCCTGTGGGTGTAGGTGGAGGGTTTGGACTTTTTCACGATTGTGACAGAAAAGTTGGCGAGGACCCCAGAAACACTGAAACCTATTGAAAATGGTTGTTTGTAAAACACAAGAACATTTGTGTACAGTATCGGTTTTTTAAACTGTCAAAATGTATGTTTCTACTCAGGTAAATAAATACTTTGCCGGCAGTAAAAGTAAACTTGGAGTTTTATCAGTTCCTCTTGTGTATACCAAAAATTCTTAGTTCAGTGTCCAGTTTCAGATTTTCGTAGCGGATACAATTAACAATAATTAGATTGTGATTCCAGAATCGTTTTACAAGACAGCAATTAAAAAACACAAGTGAGTGGCGGATCCTCTCTAACATGTATAACTTTAAATCTTTTCTACTCACACCAAGACATGATTGAGTTTGTGTTAAAAGCAATTAAATTTCCTTTCACTGGCGACAGTGAAGGTGTGAAAATGAATTCCCATCTAAAATTAGTAAATATTTCAGCTCAATATAAGAAAATTTGTTAAATAAGAAAAACCTTATTTTGATATTACTGGATGGCCTCTACACGTGCAAGGTATTCTAGGATATTAATATTGCTATTGAATACTTCAAATATTTTAGGTCAACTATCATCGTCCATTATATCTATGATTTCATTTTTAATTTTCTTTTGCTGCGACTATCCTATTGCATCAATATTTAAAGAAAAAAAAAATTACCAAAAATCGTATCTTTTTGTTCCAAATAAATTTTAGGTGTGGAGTGTAGCATATTGTCACAACTTTTGCATCATCCAATCCCAGGAGATAATTATTAATATTTATGATATTAATTAATATTTAGCCTGCTACAGTAGAAAGAATTTGTAACACTCATTGTTGCCTCACAGGATCCCAGAGGTCGATGTAAACCTTAAGGGGATCTCACCGACTATAAAAAACCGCCTGAAAATGTTTTGTTCCCAGCAATTGTGGAGGTTGGGATGAACTGGCATCTCTCGGTCTGTGACATTTGATTTTCGTTTAGAATGTGTTGGGGACTGATGTTGCTACCCGACTTTGTTTCTCTGTCATCTTCATACATTTACTTTTAAAGTGCTTCTTTTCGAAGTTGCATAAAAAATATTGTGTTCTTTCCCTCTCCAAACCCCACCTGTGTTTTGGTTTTATCCTGAGATGTAGCTAAAAGTAGATTGAATTCTTCAATATGTCCAGTAGTACTTTTCTTAACTTATTATTAATATTGATCTTTTGTAATCATAATACTCTAGGAACTTGTGAAAACTAAATTCTAATGTCGAATAGTTGTGAGCTCCAAACGCTTTAATTTCTTTCTTAGTTTTTCCTTAAATTCAGGACAGTTTCTGTGTGGTCCATAATTATATATTATTGATGCAAGTGCAAATCCCTCTAATTTATTTTTAAAACCATTAAACCTACCTTAGAATAAACATAGGAATCTGGAAATTAATACTAAAAATCTTGTTAGCGAATATTTATAGAATCTCAATATCAAATATTTTCTAACTCCTATGTCCTATCCTCTTTCATATACAGACATTCTTTCTTACTATCCGCACTCAATGAATGAAAATCATTTAATTATTTTTACAAAACAGGAATAAAAATAATACACTTTGATACAAAAAAAAAGAAGAAAATTGAGTCAAGGTATTTGCAGCTTCTGGTATGTGTTATCACATCGTTTAATCTATGAAAACAAACATTTATACACATCACTTCAAAGGACATTAATGGAATTTCGCCTTTCAGTCCCACTCCACATTGAAAATAATAAAAAATTGTACGAACTTTGGGAACAGACTTCTACAGAGAATTAGAAACTTATCTTTGGTGTCACTTTTGTGTGTGATGTGAATGTTTGTGTGTGAATACACTTCTAGACGATCATGGACCATCGCTAGCCATGCCAGACTGTAGAGCGGATACAAAGGTGACGTGGACAGATGACACAGGTGACAGGTCAGATGACATTCACAGGTCAAGTGAACAGATTACATTACAAAATTTCGAGGTGGAAGAATCCGATTGAGTAACCTTGTTGGAAACCACAAACCCAATGAATAATTGTCATACCGCTTATACACAGGGTCTCAAGGAAACTGAGTTCATTGGGATAATCCTGAAAGTTTAATGACAAATATACTGATGGTTGCGATGGTTGCAAGAGTTTCTTGAAGGGAGAGAGGGGAGAGAGGGGAGAGAGAGAGGGGAGAGAAAGAGAGAAATCGCGGCTATCACAGAGAACCATTGAAATCTGTATTTGTGGTGAAACCCATTGCCTTGATTACTATATTACTTAACCCGCATAAACAATAACAGGATTTGCACTCACTACAACCAAACAAACTGGAATGTTTCCACCTACATATCTGTATCTTGAGTTTCACGACTGAGAAAAATGAATAAAGACCGTCTCACCAGGTTGAATGTCTTGACAGGGAAAGTGTCCAGGTTGAGGGGTGTTGACAGGAAGCCTTGCCTGCAGGTTGAGGCTGTTGACAGGGAGTCTGTTCTCCGCCAGCTGGGAGGACGAGAGGAAGGCGCGGAGCGAGAAATAGCTGGCGGCCGCCAAACGTGGACACAAACACAGCGACTCCCAGACACCCTGCAGCTGCCATCAGCTGGTGTTTGACTTCAGCATGGTCAGCGTGGTCAGCATGCCATCAGATGCTCCAGCCGGCCGGCCACATGCAGATTTATGAATTTGGCGAAGAGGCTCTAAATGCTGGTCCTAATCACGGCCTCCCCTCGCCAGTCACAGACGACATTCGTGCAGAGATGATGACAGCCCTCCTTCCACACCCACCCTGTCTGGCTAATGAAACAATGAAACCACATTGGCTCACCTGCAGTAAATAAATACACACACTCCATCCACACAAATTTGTAAACAAACTTCGGACAGTGTTTGGGCAAACGCCCGCGTGTTTCTAGGCGCGTTTGAAACACACCGAGAGCTGACGAGAGCTGAGCGAGAGCTTGAAGGCTTTTTGATGCGAGTGATTGTGATGGTGGCTACAGAAGATGGCAGGGAAGGGGGCGCCACAAGACATGACCTGTTGCTGGCGGGACAGATTAAGTCGGTAGGGAGCGGGAGGGCCGCGCCCACCTCGCCTCGGACAAGCATGTGGGCCGCTGGCCGGATGGCGACACCATCTGATCCATTTCTCCAGTCGGCAAAAGGCAAGTGAACATAAAAAATATGGGCAGATAGAGAAAATCGGCGACGATTTGCTGACGTGCGCCACAGCGGGATGTGAGGGACAAGAGATGCCGGGGCGGATGGTGGTGTGCGGGACAAGATGAGGTGGTGCAGGCATGGACGGAGGTGTCGCCCTTAGTCCGCCGCGTGGTGCCGGGGAACGTGCAGCAGCACCAGACTGGGGAGCAAGTGTTCGTCTCCCACCACCGCCTGGCGTGTGGCCTGTGTGCCGCACTGGCTTCTTGCCTCTTTGTCATTCGTCATCCAGTCGAGCAACCGCCGTCCGCACCAGTAAGATGTTCGTGTGTTGGAGTACCTGATGGCTGCACTGGACGCCAACTAATTGGAAGTCAGCTACAATATTTAAGATGCTTTCAGGACGGAAGGAGTGAAGGTGCGCGCGCGTGTGTGTGTAGGGGTGATGCACAAAGTTTTCCTCGCGAAAATTCGCTGGACATCCCACCCAGCCTCCCTCCTCCCGCTATATACACGACGATCGCTGCCCCTTCCCTGTCCCTCCCGGCCTGTGTCTCCATGCTGTGGTGTGTGTCTCTGCTCTCCTCACGCCTGCTGCAGCAGGAGGAGATGCGGCCAGCCGCCGCACACCACAGGGTCTGAGCGCGCGGGGCGCACGACAAGCTGGGGTCTGGGGTCTGGCATGGAGGGCGAGCTCGACTGACTGTTTGTGCGAGCTGTGCCGGACGCTGACACCGCTCAATGGATGCTGACGACTCAAGGTAGGTGCAAAGCTTGTTTATTATCTTGGCTTTCTTCTGTTCTCTCCTAGCGATCTCCTCCATTCACCCCACCACAGAGACGGGTACCAACACCCCGAGTGCTAGAGGGTATCTTTTCATTCTCTTTGCTGGCCACATCCTGGCTTTCACAGTCGGTGTTGCCTTTGAGGTCACTCGGGTGTCGGCACCCGTCAGATCCGTCGTAGAGCCTGTTATTGCCTCCCGTCCCCCGACTGTTGTTGGTGTATATATACGTGTTCATGCCGTGGGACGTGTGGCCAGGCTGTAGCCAGGACCTGGACTCCATCCTTCAGCAGGACTGGGCCGGCACGTGGAAGCCAGAGCTCCGGGAGTCACACACTCCGGGAGTCACACACTCTGGGAGTCACACACTCTGGGAGTCACACACTCCGGGAGTCACACACTCTGGGAGTCACACACTCCGGGAGTCACACACTCAGTGAGGACAGCGGGTGGGTGGGCTTTGGTCAGCGTGCTGGAGGAGAAGGTGGCTTTGGTGGGTGAGGACCGGGGGTGGGTGGGATGGAGTTTGTACATTGAGGTGAATGTCGTAGTACAGCACGGACCACGGCAACCAGTCAGGCGTGGCACTGGGTCACTTGTCATGTGGTTAACATGTATTTATTATTGTTTCAAAACTTTTCTCGGGGGAGCTTTCTACTAAAATAAAATTGTAGCAGAGTGTGTCTGAATAAATTTTAAACAGTTTGTACAAAAAGATATAAATATAATAGAATGCTCTATTATCAGTATATACCAAATTAACAATATCACCTTAGCAAATATTACAAGAAATAATTTTAATTTGAGGAACAATTTCAGCATCTTTGGTCTACTGATAACTTTATTTAAAAAAGAACAAGTGTGATTTTTTTGTCTCAAATATCATTGTGCAAGTCCACCATGTTCCATAGTTGTGTACTTTGGCGACGCGTCAATATTATTTAAATAACAAACAAACAAAAAACAATAAAAAACAAACAGACAAAAAAACAAAGAAACAAACAAACAATAAATCCACGCGCACAGCAAACAATCAGCGACGGTGAAAATAATCTCTAAAAATGCAAAAAGTAAAGGATGTAGTGGATGTAGGAGAAAGTAAAGATTTCTAGACTTAGCCAACATCTAGTATCTTACCTATGTTTAAACAGCTCATTGTTTGTTGTTCACTTACAAACATCAAAGTTGTAAATCGCTAAACACCAACCTTTGAATGGTGTGCTTCACCACTCGAGGGACTAGTTCTGTGTTTGTATTTTGTAGGTGGACTTGTTGTGAGTTTGGTGTTTACTATTCGATACAATTTGCTTGTTTGTCGCCTTCTGGTTTTCGTCTTCATCATTTTGTTGTCCCTCCACTGCCTGCCTTTGTTTTGTTTCTGTATGAGAAGATCACACAGTCGATGAAGTTTGTCCGCGGACTGATGATGTAGTGGCGAGCAGTCTACAGATGATAGAAACTGTGGACAAGACTGCTGGAAGTATTCTCACCTTATTTATCACAGATTATACTAACTTTGTTGTTGGTGTCAACTGCCAACTGTACAACTGTAATCGCTAAACATCTTAGCCTGTGACAAGCTCCCACCCACTGTAGTTGTCATCAGTGGAGCTGACTGGATGCTCTTGCAGCAAATTGTTTTCAGTCCTATCCTCTCCTCAGACAGACAGTGTTGCAGCAAGTCCCACAGCACCACCCAGACAATGGAGGTAACAAGTGGACTGGAGGCCCACGAATGATTAGAGAAAGTTGAGAAGTGAGAACTTGTGTGCAAAGTATTCTATCTCTGGATTTTCACTCCTCCCTTCCTACGATCTGTGAATTCAGTCACACTTGTTCAAAGGGGCATCGGGCCATCCGCACACTTCTCTGTGAGCAGCAAAACAGGATTCGAACCCATGTCATCAGTTCCACGATTGAAACAGTGTTGTGTGTGGGAGTGTTTGCGGAGTTGATCAGATTGTTTTTAGTATAATTATTTGTGTGACGATATGTGGGTGTATTTTATTATGATAATTAATTACATCTGAGAAAAAACGAAAGCCGAAAATTAAACGCCAAAACCACATTTTCCAAAAAATTATTTGAACAGATTTTATTTTTTTATTAGAGGTCATGACATACAGTCAATATACATTATTCAAAACCGAACTAAATAATATAGAAAAAATAATATAGAAACCACACCAACCATACGCGTGCACATATCCACACACACACACACGCACACACACTTACCACACAAACACAATTAAAAAAAAAATTCAGGTATTTCCCTGCTTGTCTGGTGGTAAATATTTAAGATTGTTAAAGATTTATTTCTGCAGCTTCAGAATGGAATTGCTTTGTAAATCATACGACTGAAAACAGCTTGAACCCCGTGTTTAGCATGGCCACCATTCAGGTTCGTTTTTATCTTTCTCTATAAATTATTTTAGGTTGAGTTTCGATTTCTTTTTCGTCGTCTTTTTCTCACAAGTCGTTCAGCCTTTTAATGTTAGCAGCGCGTGGAACTAATTTTCTAAACTTGCTTGAAATCGACGACGACGACGATGACGACGATGATGATGCTGATGATGATGACAACGACATTTGAGAAAGGGAGAAATAAACTGCTAGCCAGGAAATAATTAGCGAGACACGCAAGGACAGTCAGTGTCTTCAGATACACTTCAGCATCTCAAAATATTATTTATTTACACTTAACAACGACAAAATACTTATTTAAATATATTTAAATACCTTTAAGCACACAAATAGTTTATTTCGCGAGAATTTATTTGATTTTGAAGAAATCATGATTGTTAGTTTGCAATCACATGAAGTTTCGCAAGTACACCTGGTCTCTCTAAAAATTAAGTTTTTTTCCCGTAAACTTTCTGTAGTGGATGACACAGAACAACTGCTGCAAACTAAAGCCATTTCTTCAGTGAAAATCGGAAGGTTTATATAAAATTTTTCCAAACTTTTTTTAAAGGTAGAATACATTTAAATAGATGTACTACAAATTTAGGAAACTGCAGAAAGCATTACGTATTGTAGCAGTTACCTTGTAATGGACGTGTTGCATTACACTGTAACACCACCATGTATCTACATTGTAGCTTCTGCAAATACTTATATTTGTTCTGATGGCGATTAGTGATTAGAATGTCATTTACTTAAAGCCCTTGACTACAAGGAGACAGGTAGAGAGCAGGGATGGGAGGTGGAGGGTGTTGCTGTGTGTAGTACAGTCTGTCCTCACCATCTGACCATCACCTGCACAGGGACTTTGATTACCTGGCTCTGTCACCTTCACAGGTAATTCTACTGACATGCCGCTTGTCAACTTTAGTTGTAAACACAAATAACTGAATGCAACTGCTTACCCATCAGGTGTGTTCACTTAGTCTACATGATGAACACATGTTTGTCTAGTCAGACATCAAATATTAACTGTGGAGCCACAGTTGTGCCAGGAAACAAAAGTCAGTATTGCTGGACGATGATAAACTCACAAAGTTTTTCCAGGTGTGGCTGGTAATGTGTTTGTGTATAACACAAAGATGTTATCACACTCCCTTGATAATCCGAGTCCGAGTATGAAGCTAACTGAGCTGTCATGTCCTCTCTTGGAAGAAGAAAATCCATGTCACGTAAGTTAGAAAAAAAATGTGAGAAGATAAAATGAAAACTAACTTATGGCTGAAATAGTCCTGCACGCGCACACACACACACACTAACAACGACAATGAGATCTTAATACAATAGATCGTTAAAAACCCACATGGGACAGTCAAATTAAGGAAATGAAAATGTAATGAGTGAAGGAATCACAGTACTCAAACAATTACATGAGCAAAGTAACAACAAACAGAAATACTGACCATGTCACCAAGGTCCGAGGACGACAACAGTTTCACTACAAGAGCCAGGGTTGCAGTCCAGGTGCTGGGTGTGACAGTCCAACATGAACCACTTGTCTTGTCTGACATCTTGTCTGACATCTTGTCTGACATCTTGTCCGCGTTCTCCTGTGATGTTTCCAGCAAGACATCGTCTGCGCCTCTTTATTCAATACTTTTTCAACTGACCTGCTCATCAGAAGAGTTTATTTCCGTGAGTTAAGTTGAGAAGACACACAGGACTTGTTGTGTTTGTGTATTGCTCACGGCTGCTTCATTTGTCATACATAATGAAGTGAGGTGAGGGACATCCATATTTTTACTTCAACATTCAAAATCATTTTATAACTGACCACAACATGTAATTATTTTCTTACTCCATGACCCTGTTGCATACATAAATATAGTCCCATTAAGATGAGGACGACGCCATTTCAGTCGAGCACAACACATGGAGTTCATAGTTCATCCCCCATCTCAACAGCCCGCGCCCCGCCGTCAAGCTCCCCATGAGGTGGAGACACCACCACCACCACCACCACCACACTCAACCACGATCACAGGCTGGTCTTCAGTGTTTACCACAAACAGACACTCATCACCACTCAGTGCCTGCAGTCGGACAGTCACCAACCTTTCATCATGAACTCTCCGCCATCAACAAAGACCATCTGCTCATCGGATGCAGCTCTGGATGGAGGACTTCAACATCTACAGAAAGTGTCTCCGCAGTTCCGACCACTCTTTGTGTGAGGCCTGGAGGGTTCCACAGTTTACTAGTCACCTTCCGTAAACAAGTCAAGACAGAGAAGACAAACCGCGATGTGACCGACGACAAACCATGTTTTGAAAAGCTGGACACATCAAGGAATCAAACGATAGGAAAATAACATTTTATTGCTTGATTGATGGATGTGACCACAGCCAGTGAGTGAATTGAAGGATTATCTGAAAAAGCAATTCATAGAAATAGTAGCACTAGAGGTCGGCTATTACTGGCTGTTTAACCTCCAGTCAAAGAAGCTCTGGAATCTTGTTGACAACTGACTGTGAACACACAACAACATTGAGATAAATATCAAAACTGTAAAGTAGTGCTACAAAGTTTGGACTTTTGTCTCACGAGTTCTTGAATCTGTTGAAAGTTGGTCGCCAGCTGGCTGGCTCATAAAAGTATTATTTGTACATAGCGAAATAGACAAAATAAAATCTCCATAATTACAATTTTTTATTCTTGATGTTGGACATAGAGTTTGATAGAGAATGTGTGTGGGTCATCTTTCTGATATCAGCGGGTTGTACAATTTCTCCTATTCAGTCCCAATTAATTATTTTCCACTGCTTTACAGCACTGACTTAAAAAAAAAATCTGGGTAGTTATGCCGAAATTCATTTCTTTTCAAAGACTACAATTTTTCCCGTGTCCTTCACTCACGCCTCAGTGAAAAGTCGTTGCTGCCGTGGGTGCATGGTCACAACAAGACACAGTGACAGGCCTGACACTAGCTTGCTGTGTACTTGACTGTAATGTGTCATGTGTCAACCTTTGTTGACATTTATTTACATGACCCCAGGCTACAGAGAGTAAACAGCAAGTCTAAATATTGTAAATATCAAGTCACAGCCAGCTGTACAGGGTGGACACACAGGTTGGATACAAGACAGGTGTAGACATGTACTGTCCCCTAAACTGACCTGCAGTCTCACACTAGGGGCCACACACTCATCTTGTTCAAGTTTCACAGCTGGTGTCTGCAGACTGGGAATCTGTGAGCTGTGAACATGTGAGTTGTGTTCACATGCAGCTTCTATGTGCTTTTTCTGATCATGGTTTTGATGCCTTCCATAGTGGTCTGTGTCTACAGAATGGAAGTGCTATGGCTTTAACACAGGTGTAGGCTTCCAGCCTGGATTATTTGTATCAAACAGGTAGAAGGTAGAAAAAATACAGGTAAGTAATTATTTGAAATGCTCATAAGGAGAATATTCACGAGCCATTCAAAACATGAGCATACCACAGAAGCTTCTTATTTTCATTTATTATTTTGATGCTTTGTCTAAAACATCAAGTGGCAATTAGTCTGCGATTATTAAGACAGATTTCATGTAATTTATTCCATCAGCAATCCGACTTCATCTGCAGTAACTAGCAACTGTAAATAAAGAACTGTGTAACAATATTTAGAGAACACATTTATTCACTTTACATGTGAAAACATTACACAAGACCCTGTCATCAGTAACTGTCATCAATGATTTAATTCCATCTGCAGGTGTATTTCATCAACCAATGCATTATTGCATTAACAATGTTAATCTATTCATTTTTATTGTTTGGATAACTGATTAGAGGACCGACTACAATGAACCTTTTTATTTATTCACAATTTTTAATACAAACACACACACACACACAAACAGAGCAAATACCAGAGAAATCAAGTCATAAAGCTGCAAGCTGTTTCAGACTATGAAATACATAATAAACTTGCTACCCGTGTTTTTATTTCACCAAGTGTTGACAGTTTTACAAACATCGTGATTTCCCGACAAATGTGTGAACTGCACAGAATTATTTCATGCTGCCAGTTGTTTAGTTTACAGTAAGCTTAGTTACACTCAGCTGAACTAACTGTCCCAGTGGGTAGCTGGCAAACTACAGGTAGAAATAAGCTGTCGGGTGTCTATTACGGGTAGCGGTGCTAACACTGCTGTTGGAATGGAAACACTGTAGTCGGCGACTGTCAACACAATGGTCTGACCATGTGTTGTGTCCTTTCTTCGCTCCATGAAGCAGACGATAAAATACAAGGACTGTGTGACTGTGAACATTGAATGTGTGAAGTGAATGTGACAAGATCACTGTGGCCAGCAGTTCTGGACTGAACTGAACATTGTTGTGGACTTTGTGAACTGTGTGACTTGCCCGAGGTCCTACACACCAGGTCACACACATGAAACACTTCAATGTGTTGTGTGCAGGTTGTACTGAGCACATGCTTATCTGTTTCTTGAACATTTATTGACAGGTTGTTACAAAGTCTTAGCTGTTAACATTATGAAAAAACTGGTTACAATGAATCTCACTCGCACACACGCTTACAGACCCACATGCAATTAATATTTATACATACCTACGTGTATACACACACAACCACCCACACACCCACATCCACACTTCTCACATACACACACATACACACACACACACACACACACACACACCACACACACACACACACACTTGCAGATTAAAGACCAGTGGGACATATTTATTGTTTACAAGTAACAAGGATTGCGGTCAGCCGAGGGTACCACAGATAGAAATTACACATCTGTACCGCAATGTCAGGTTTTTGTCACATAGATGCTGTGGATTGGTATCGAAATTTAAGGCTTTTGTTATTTTTATGAATGTGTTCTGTGAAGTTCATTGCTTATATTTGACAAATAGTCATTCGCGTTTAAAAAGTGTGGAGGGCGAGACATTTGAAAGAAGCGATGTGAGGAGGTCGCTGAGGTCAGACGGAGGATGGAGGACAGTCACAGCGGTGCACGGTGTGTGCCGTGAGGATATTTGTATTTTTGTGAGTAAGAAAGCTCTGACAAATGTCCATTGAGTCGAGACTATTGTTTGTTTGAGAAAGTAGTCTTTAGTATGGGGTTACAGACAGACATTAGCAAACAAAAGGGAAATAGAAAAAGGGTTCATTTAAAACCTTTCCGAACGTATACACAGATTATGGTAGACAGAGACGACATAAATACTTTCTGTCAATTTAAACTCCTAAAACATAACCGTTTATTTTATTTAATTACAAAGTTGTCGACTTGCACCTGTAATGAAGGTCCTGAAAAGTCTCCTCCCGCAATTGCAACCTGTGCAACATCATGTAAGCTTGTATTGTTTTCTTTGTTCCTCACTTGCCACACTTGCTCAGTAAAGTGTAATTAGTATGATTTGTAAATACACTGTTGGCGGCCACACACACATATATATATACACACATACACTGTACAATACATCTTTATTGTCTATGTCTGGTCGCAACAGAGAGAGACATTTTGCTTTGTTGCTGAAGTATCTTTACAAGAAGTGCATTTTGTTGTGTGGAAGGGGGTTGGGAGTGATCTTTTACAAGGTGGCCTGTCTTGGTGGTCTTTGTGTTCTGTGATGCCATGCGAGTATACTGATGTATCTGTTTACATGGTCTGTATTTTGTAAATAAGATCGCTGTATACTGAGTTTCTATTATTAATGCTGATTTTTAAGCGACACCAGCTTCAAAAAAATTCCTCCCCACCTCACCCACCCCCCCCAAACAAAACCAGATTTTTTCCTTCTTCTTTGCATGTGGATGAGTTGCTGGACAGGGCATGATGGGTGCTGGGTGAGGGCAGCTGTAGCAGACACCTGACCATTTGGACTTCTGACTCCATCGCTGTCTGGCATCAAACCTGATTTATTTCATAACCCACATTTTATGTGGAATTTACTTTGCTGTGTTCTTCATGTTTTCATCTGCTACAAGCAGATAGTTGGATTTGTAATGTGTTCATGCAAAAACTTCTTTTCCTTGTTCCTTCTAAAGTCTTGAAGCCTTGACCTCGCCCCCTGTTCCCCCAATCACAGACATGGCTACAGGACAGTGCCTGTCAAACTTACAGGTATTTCTTGATTTTATTTATTGTTTGTGGGTGTTTTAACACTGATTGACTGTACACACTGAAAAAAAGATGTCAGAGTGCATTGTGTGTGTTTTCTGTTCCTGGATAGAACACTACACTGTCTCATACATTCTGACAATGGTGTGTCCCACGTGGCCTTTAGACCAAGTTCCAGACTAGTCTGTAGTGATGGCAGCATGGCAGTGATGGCTGACATCTTGTGTCTTACTTGTCACCAGTGTGACAGACAGGCGCTACTACAGACAAGTTTACAAACAAAACTGTGTGGTTGTTGGCCAAGAGAAAACATGATTGTGTGTATGACATGGAGTGTGTACTATAGTGTACCTATCTATAGTGTATCAATAGTGTACCTATCTATAGTGTATCTATCTATAGTATACCTATCAACAGGACCTCCCCCCCCCAAGTCTTGTGTACCACAGTGAGTAGTAGGCGGTGACAACGCGCCTTTGTTGACATACCATGACAACTGTCCTTCAGTTCACACACCCATGATGTCAGCCACACACACACACCAACACACTGACTGGCTGTCTCTGACACTGGGTCATTGGACAGTTTGAATATTTCTCTCCTGCTCGTGCGGCAATGACACGTGTGTGTCTGCGCCTGCGCTTTGGAGATAGTCTTGTGTGCATTGTGTAATGTGTAATGTGTGATGTGTGATGTATAATGTGTGATTTGTGAGGTGTAATGTGTAATGTGCATGAACAAACACACTGTGCTCAGGCCTGAACCAGATGGAGATTTGATCAGGTGAGGGAAATGATCTTTATTTACCTTCTCGCGATTCGTGTTTCTCCTGGAAACATTAATAAATAAAAATATAAATAAAAATAATAATAATAATAGAAGATAAGAAAGGAATCTTTTGAGTGCAATATCTGTCGCCCCTGTGGAAAGTCTTTAAAGTGAAAAGTGTATAATTTTATACTTAATATTATTAATGTTGTGTTTAAATAATGCTACTAAAACTGTCAATAAATAATATCAAAAGGCCATGAAAGTTTTTTACAGTTTGGCAAATGTTTTGAAACGTGTTTATAAACTGTCGTCACGAGGACTGTTCCACCATCCTTTGTTAATATTATCCTCTTGGAACCCAGGATGGTTTTAATGATCGTTTTAAAATTGTAATAACTCTGATATTGCTACAACTCTTGTCAGTGAAGGACTGAGAGCAGAGTATAATCGGTTTTGGTTGAAATGTCAGCTATTTTTTTTTTGTTTTTGTTATGACACCGAGTTTTTCTTTAAAATATGATGTACGAAAATGTTTAACCCAGGAGTAGTATGTGTACTGGTTCACCTGTAGATGCGTGAAAACCAAAACAGAAAATAAAACATTTGAAGATTTTTTTTCGTTCTTTTGCGCACTTTTCTACTCGATTTTTATGGTAGCTTCGTCTTTGCAACAATCATTGAAAGATAAGAAGTGAAGGGGATGGGTCAGGCTGCCCTGGAGACGGAAACTGGTGGCCACGAGCCTGGAGCCGAGGGGATGAGGTGAGGGATGAGGTGAGGGATGAGGTAGGTGAGAGACGGCTCAGTGTCTCCTCTTCCTGCCTGGTACTGGGGCCGCCTCGTCCTCGCCGCCCGCACTCGCCGCACCAAAGCCATGATTAGCTGGGCTGACGACACTAATGGGCTTTGCATCTGAAACTGATGCACAAACAAATCCTCGTCAAAGCTTCGGCTTGTATGCCTTGAATTGAAGGTGAGCTGCGCAGGTGAGCTCTGAGAGGAATAATAATGTTTCCTGTCATAGATTCCAACCGCGATTGTATTTCCACTGTAAGTCACGTGGACAGATGCACACCTAGGCACTGACGTCACTGCCACCCAACGGGAACATCCTCCTCCCCCACTCTCGGCACCAGCTGCTTGTTGGTTGTAGCGAGCAGATGTTGTACTTCATCACACGTGTTGCAGGTTGTAACGAGCTAATGTTCTCACTCATTACAAATGAGCAGCAAAACGAAACTCGACACTCGGTTCACAGACATTTTGTGGGGTCAGGAACCTTTTCAGCGGGTTAGTGCTGAGGCTAGTTATCAGCATCACCTGACTGTTGGTGCTCAAGCTAGTTATCAGCATCACCTGCTGCTTGTTTCCACAGTCGTGGAGGGAATAGGATGGTGTCATGTGTCAATAGACTGTGTCCTGTACTGGAGATGTCGGGTACTTTAGCCCCAGTGGCAACTACCATTGGTGTCCCTAGTCTCGCTTACCCGCTAGATAGAGACAAACATCTTTCTCACTATTTATCTTTAACTCCCCTACACTGCAGCTAGAGACCCCTCCCTCCTGTCCCGACCCTCCGGCTGCTGACCGTCACACTTCTCACCGTCAGGAGGCAAACAGTGGCATGAGGTGAGGTGACACGGAGGCGATGTGCCCCAGGCCCTGATGTTGATTTACAGATTCTGCACCAAAACTGTCTTCCTGACCGTGGCCCCAAGCCCCGCCCTCACCCCTCCTACTGTCCCCGGGGTTTGCCACCGCCCTCCACGCTTGTTGGTCTCCGCGTTCACTTGCCCTTCCCTCCGCGCTACTCCTGGGCCACCCAGTCGGACCCTGGGTCAAGGGTCAGGAGGGGGAGCTTAGCGAGTCCCACCCCCCCCGTCACGACCTCATCAGGGCGAGTTTACCGGGCGATTAGCAGACGACATCTAGCTGTTGGAGGGTTTACCGGCCTGTCCCCTCAAAATCAACCACTTCAACCATTCCGCTCGCAGGCGGGGGCGCGGAGGTTCCAGACATAACCTGACATACATGTTGGTCAGACTCCATGCCATCATCTGCTTTATATACACACACAATGTAGACATGTACACACACAATATAGATATGTACACACACAATATAGATATGTACACACACACACAATGTAGATATGTACACACATATGTAGACATGTACACACACAATGTAGACATGTACACACACACACAATGTAGATATGTACCTGTCTCGTCTATGATATACAATTCATTGGTTGAATACGCTTTGTGGTCTTCTGCTTCTCAACAAGTGCTAGCGTTCAGATCCTGTGAAGTGTGTGTGAGTTGGTGACATCACTTGCACAAGGAGACAGAACTGTGTAGTTCACTAGACATCGGGAACAGACAGACAGACAGACAGACAGACAGACAGACAGACAGACAGGTGTAAGCCAGTGTAAGTCCTCGTAGGCAAAGACTTCATGACTACCGCCCCGCGTGTCATAGTTGTAAGTTATGAATGTTACAGCACTAGGTGTTACAGTGAGTGTTACAGACCTTGTTACACTACTATAGGTGTTACAGTGAGTGTCACAGACCTTGTACCAGGTGTTACAGTGTCAGGTGTATTACAGACTTTGTCACAGCGCCAGGTGTCACAGCCATCATGTTGCTACAAAACTATGGATGGAGTGACATCAGTTGATTCTACAGACATTGTCGTGCTCACCCTGAAGTGCACCCTGCATGCGATGCCAAACACGGGTATGACAGGCTCAAACCCTATCAGTAGCTGAGACCAGACTGTGGAGAGCAGCCACAGCAACACAAGTCTGGGAATGGCCTTCAGGATGTGTTTGTGCGAGGTGCACCACTGTTGTGCCTCAGACAGGATGTGGAGGCAAGATTGCTTTGATGCTCAAAGCGTTATGACCTTCAGCCTCTGCCTTCATAACTTGCTTTTTACAAACTTCTTTGATGGGTGGGCTGGGAGGTGGGCACGTGGTGTAGTCAGATCCATAAGCAGCCCTCTGTGGACAGCACAGCCTTGCCAGGAATTTGTCTCTACGTTCCTCGCGTGACACCTTCTCCCTCACCTGTACTGTTGGGTCACAAAATAGCTCCTAGGGCACAGTAAGCCCACATGGGACAGTACAGCCCACACAGTACACCCCACACAGTCCACAGTACAGAGTACAACCCACAGAGGAAACAGCCCACACAGTACACAGTACAGAACACACAACACACAGTACATAATACAGCCCACACAGTACACAGTACAGAACACACAGTACACAATACAGCCCACACAGTACAGCCACACTGTACACAGGCGACCACACAACACATAGTACACAGTACAGCCCACACAGTACACCCACACAGTACAACCCACACAGTACAGTACAGCCCACACAGTACAGAACACACAGTACACACTACAGCCCACACAGTACACCGAGGCCCACAGAGGACACAGATGTGTCGTGTGACCACTTGTTCTCATTCTCGTGTATACCTCGCTCTCTACCATCGGGTGTGGAGTAGAGAAGAAGACGAAGGTAGGCAGGCCACGTGTGACCATGGTGCCTACCATGTTGCTCGGATCCTATGTCTACTAGCGATGTCGTTGTCGTTGTCGTTGTCGCTGCCTCCCAGGGTTGGTTGTTCTCATCGCAGTGGTGTGCATCGTCCTGGCGAGGGAGGAAAAATACCGCTGCCTCTTCTTCATTAGACTTTGTAGGGTTGGAAGAAAGTGAAATGGTGACGTGGCCTCCTTATCTTCGGAACCAAGAGTCTGCCCTCTCCTCCCTCTCTGTCTCTCTCCCTCTCTGTCTCTCTCCCTCCCCCCTCATCCTAGGTGTGACCTTCACCTTGCCGTGGATCGATGCCGTCACCTTTGGACTTTGGTTCTTAGCTATGTGCTTAAACATTCCGTCGTCAGTCGTCGCTTCATGAGCATACACGGCGTCTGGAGAGCAAACAGTCGCTGGGCCCAACACCGCGAGACGCACACAGCGGCCTCGGCCCTCCACGTGTGGCGCCGCGCTGTCTCAGTGGGATGGGATGGGACGCGTGTCGGACAGCAGTGTAGCCCGGCACTGGCCAGCGTCCAGCTCTGCTACAACCTCCTCATCCCTTCCCCCAGGTCTTCTTGGTGAAGGTCTACATGCACCTAGCTGCGTACTCAGCGCCATCTGCGACATAATCCCAGGGAAGTATGATTTGTTGTTCCCAGGCTGAAGTGGAGGCAACGTCTCTGTGGTGTCGGAGCCACTTGGACCACTTGTCAGTCTGCACACACTGTGTTTTACTGAGCATCCTGGCGAGACGACAAATATGAGAAGCGGCCAGCAAAGCTCTCGGTCTATAGACCCAGTCATAAGCGACTGTCCTCCGCACAGCATCCTCCTGCACGCGCACACCTCACGTGCGTCTGTGTGAAGTCTTTGCTTTATCTTTGTCCTCAGCATCACCACAGGTTCACACGCGGTGCTGGCATCAGCTAGGTCTTGATCAACAGAAGCATGGATGGTTTATTTAGTTTGTGACAACCATTCAATAAAATAGAATGTGTCGTCCGATATATATATTATCAGAGAGAGGAGAGGAGAGAGAGGGAGGGAGAGAGGAGGGAGAGAGGGAGGGAGAGTAGGCCTCTGTATGTGTGTGTATCGTCCACTGTACACACCTTACAGTGACACTACATTTTACACATTTAGTTAGACTGCATGCATAAGAAGTTACGTGTATAAACAAAAGAAATATTTATGTATAAGTGAGAAAACTATATATATATAATGATATAGTCTGCATGTATATGTATATATACAGTACATGTTGATATTATATATACACAGTACATGTTGAGAAAGCGTAAAGGTGCATACAAAAAGTTGTATATATATGTATATATGTGTATGTGTTCTCCTATTCTTGTCACCCCTAGTGGAGCACAGGTCAAAGACCTTCCAGACAAAGTTGGACATTGATAGAAAAGAGCTTCCACACCTGGTGATCTCGCGATGTGGGGAAGGAACCGAGAAATGGATAACGAAAAAGAATGCGCCACACACAAGACCTGAACCGAGCCCCTCTGATGGGGCATACACAGTTGGAGGGATCTGTTGGAGGGTGGAGGGCGATGGGGCTGGGGTAGATGGGGCGAAGTAGTCGTGTCAACTGGGATGGATTCTTGTTCTCAAGGAAGTCAGCAGCCTTGGAGGCAAACTGTCGACTTCCGCATCAAGACAAAAGTCTTACACTGTGTCAGGTTCTGAAATGATTGCATGCATTCCTTACCGCCACGCCTCCCATTGTCGACACTGGGGACTATGAGGATGTTTGTTGAATGGACAATGGGAATGTTAGTTGTCTTTCAAACATACTATAGTTACTGACAACCTCCCTACACTTTTATTAAATGTTGGGTTTGTAGTCGTGCATATGCGTTCGCCTTTATCTGTATAAGAGAGAGAGTGTGTGTGTATATGTGTGTGTGCGTGTGTGTATATGTGTGTGTGTGTGTGTTGACTGACTATAACCCTGATATAACAGGTACGAAATGTAAATAATTTTCGCCAAAAGTTTCTTCTCAACAAATCTTTGTGATTCCCTTGTATCTGACTTATAGCAAGTCGTGAACAGTTGTTCTCCAATGTGCACAAAACTTGTGAATTGGAATATTATCGCAGCAAGTTGTGTCCACAGTCTCCTCATCCCTTGATTGTGGCCAAAGAGAGTCTTGTTCATGTCCTTCTGCTCCCTGCAATTCATCCTCGTATGGACTCCTTTTTAAATGAAACAGAAGAGTCTAGAAAGCCAGCCTTAGTTTTTGACACTGTTGTTGGCAATGTGTTTATTTTTATCTCTGTAAGACTTCATTAGACCTGACGACAACATCAGAAACAATCACATGTAGCAATTTGCATCAGACATTACACTCGCTCGTGTGCACGCGCTTACACACGCATAGATGCACAGATATACACGTGCTGTAACAATTCACTTTTATTTGAACACACTTCATAGCTTCATACTTCAAAAAATATCCACATTTACGCCATTTAGTTTATGTTCACAGCCTCACCAGGCCCCCTGCTGCAGGGGAACAAACCCGCACTGGCCTGAGCTGACGAGCTTTCCTCGGTAGTCGGCCTTGTACTGCTTGATCTGTGTGTGTGTGAACAACACGCCTTGTGTACATTTAACTAATTTATCGAAGTTTAAGTGTACACTGCGAAACATTTTGCCATCTTTTTATTTATTTTATCGTGATTATTTCATTATGCATCACACTGGCTGCTGATATTACTTTATTACATTGTAGTTTTTGCAGTACTTGCCCGGGAGGTACATTCTATACTCATAAGCATGGTCACAAAATATTAATAATATTAATACAGTTTGCACCCTCGTTTATACCCTCAGAAGTCCAATAACACCCGCTAGGTAAAATGTCGGTTGTGTGTGTTGGTATGTAAGGATGTTTACCTTTCATTCCATCTTAGCCACCAAGTGTAGTAAAGACTGATGATGGTGAGCCTGCGGTCCCACGGGATGCTAGGAAAACATGTCTACACGTGTCTACCTGACTACACAGGTCATGAAACATGGGTGAGAAAACTACATAGGTTACTGTCCTACCGGGGTTTTGGCTGTGTCTGGATGTCGGTTGTGTACACGCGGTTGTGTGATGTGCGTGTGTGTGTGTGCGCGCGCAAGGACTACAATGGTCATGCAGTCTGTCCGACAGAAAATTATTTCACATCGTTTTCGCAAAAGAAGACGTAAGAATTCAATGTGATAATTTAAAACATTTAAAATATTTTTGTGATGTATGGATCTGTCGTAACAACAACAGCAGATTATTTTTTTCCCCGTTGTTGAGCATTCAGCAGAATTCTACCATAGTTTGAGATGACAACGCATTTTCCACAGGGTATCCTCAGTAACACGTGTAGCACTCTCGGTTAGTTAGCCTCGTAATGTAATTATCTACTTTTGACACAGTTGTCGTAGATTTGTAGAGGGTCTGTTCTTCCCTAAGCTTTCTCGAAGTTGTTCCTTCCCATGTTTTTTTGTCCCCGAGTTGTGTGCATTGACTCAGAGACTGTGTGGCTTGTAGCCAGCTACCTGCCGTCGGCACCAGCGAGCCTGACAGACAGAATTCCAGATCGGTCCTGGAGAGAAGGGGAGAGAATGGAGCGGATGAGAGGCGGAATTGTGTGGCGCTTCCGGTCAGGCCCAGACCCACGGCATGGTCGGTACCCGCAAATAAACATGGTGGACAGCGATGTTGTCGAGATATTTCTTCCCAGGCCGCCAGGTCTGTCCCTCCCTTGGTGTGAAGGTGATCTGGGAAGCCTGCAGGTGCGACAGCGGACAAGCGCACGCGGAGACGTGCTGTGCAACAATGCACGTGCACCTCGCTGGCTGGCCGTGAGCACGCCAGGGTGAGCACTGAGCCCCCGGCGCCCAGTTCCCCTGTGGCACCTCGGGGCCGCCAGTAAGGCGATATCGACAACGCCTTTGATCCGCCGCTGCCAACACCTCGCTAAAAAGCCAGCAGCATCGGCACCATCGAACCCCCGCACTGCCAGCGTCTTACAATGGCTGGCTGTGTGTGCGGACAGCCGACCGGCCAGACACGTAAGGAGAGCCCTGCGGCGAGCGGGTGGGCAGGGGTGACGACAACCGGGAGGTCAAGCGTCACGTACCTGACGTAAACGTGACTACGGCGAGTCGCCATCTTGTGCGCACCACCCACCCTCACCTGCCTTAGTCCACCCACCCACCCGAGCGGCAACTTGACAACGAGTGAACAATGTGAACAAGCACGAGATCGCCATTCAGGAACTTGGTCCAACCACGCAATCATTAGCCAACGCCACCCAGCGGTGGGAAAGAGGGAGGCTGTGTTGTGAGTGGGTGACAGCAGCAGGTTAACGTTTAACGAGGGTCAAACAAGAAATGAAGACGAGGTGTGCTGACAGGCTAACTTCATGGTGGTGTTTATTTTTTTTAATTACGAAAACGTGTTGTAAATTAACTGATTTTTTAAAGTAGAAAAGAGTGACCTAAATTCGATTTTGTGACGTCAGCGAAGGCTACAACCAATGAGAGCGCTTCAAGTATAAGGACGGCCAATCAGCAAGCTTGCTTTTAAGACTCTCCAAGAATGAGAACTGCGATGTGTTTGTACCTGGCAGATGACACAGAGATTTGTGCCCAGAGTTTGGTATTCTGTCTCTTATCAGAACTCATTGTAAAAACTAAAAGTAAATAATGTGTATCGGGACACACTGAAGTACACAGATGGAGGGACGTTGCTGGCTTACCATGTGACACTAATTAGATAAGTCTGTCATTTAAGAGGATGCTCTGCATCTGTGGCAACCAATCTGTGTGCCTGTGTGTGCGTGTGTGTGTGCGTGCGTGAGTGTTTGCTAATCTTTTTGATACCCTTGACTTTTTGATGCTCTGACTGAAACTCTAACACGACTTCTGATGTGATTCATTGTGGAGGTTATCTCATTCATCGACAATCGGAATCAAGGCATACTAACCATCAACCATAATATCGCCTGGCATCATCAGTATCATCACTATTTTTGGATTCCTATTCATGCGGTAACTAACGTCTTGGAATATCCTTGCAACGTACATTTCTAAACACAGAGAGAGAGAGAGAGAATGGGGGTGAGGGTGTGGGGTGGGAATGGTTCCAGTAGTTACCTCTCGCTGACAGCGGAATTTCCCGATGTTATTTGTCACACCAGTGATTTTGTCAACAACTACAGTCCGGGCAGTATCCAGTGTTCGGTTTTTATCAAAGAAGTTATTCTTGTCAGACACAAAAAGAAAAATTCGTTTTTTTTTTTTTGGCACAGAGACAGTAATAACAGTATTTGCAGAGATTCAGAGGATTACAAGAATGATCAACCAACCAGCCAATCAAATAATCAAATCAATCAACCAACAATTAATCAATCCAACAATCAAATAAATGAATCAAATACTTTAGTATTTGTGCCAGAGACCAATTGAGATAAAATTGTTGAACATTAGAGAGGTGCACAAATAAAGACTAGAGTTGTAGTGAGGACATACAAAACATTGTTTACACCCTTACTCCTCAGTAACATGTAATGTAGTCTTAAAGAGTATCAGTTATAATGAATACTCTAAAGGAACATTTACAAACACAAAATACTTTAAAGTATAATTTACTGCAGATGAACCGTGTAAATACTGACAGGAGTTATTTCCCTTGCACCAGTGTCGGCCCTCGCTTGTCTCCCGTGCAAGCCGTTCTGTGCTAACCTCTAACGACAAAGCGCTCTCGCTGATGTCGGTATTGATGTTGCTGTGGTGAGAAGATCGCGTGCAAGCAGTCACAAGGGGAGAGAAAACCCTGATGTGGGTGGGTCCGACTACAGGGGCTGCAAGGAGAGAACTGTCCTTAGTGAAAAGATGAAACGTCCACAGTGTTCTCCCTCTCCTTCCCTCCTCTCTCCCCCTCCCTACCTTCAAACATTGCCGTGCCCCCTCACACCCACACCTACCCCGCCTGCAATGAAAGGGTGGATGTGCGGCGCGATGCTAGCTGCTGCTGGTCGTGTCGCAGGCAGGCCTCCTTTCTCGGCGGGCGCGACGGAGTGTGTGTACTTTGTATCCTGTTTCAGTTTTACGATCAAAGGTTAGCGCGCAAGCCAAACACACAGGGGCTACCTACAGACGCTGTTAATGGACACACTGTACCACTCCCCTCCCTCCTGCCTGCCTCAGATACACATCTCTGTGAGCTGAGCCTCCACAGTCTCCACACTTGTACACGGGCTATGAGGCTGAGGCATGGATGACCAACAGATGGCAAAATGTCATTTTCTCAACCAGAGATCGCAGTCATCGGAAAAATAGAAAATACATTAAATATAAGTTTGTTGCTGGCTAGTGATGAACCATCAGTTTCTGTACAAGACGCATTAAATGCTCATTGGGGATGTGATATTTGTGAGTGGTTTATTACCCTGGCTGTGCAAGGGTTAACAATGAAGACACTGGTGTATCTACAGGTGTATCAAAATAGCTGTTTCTATTATATTTAATTGTTTGGGTTAACAAGGGTTAACAATGAAGACACTGGTGTATCTACAGGTGTGTCAACATAGGTGTTTCTAATATATTTAATTGTTAGGTCACGCAAAAGCTGCATACAGCTAATTACATTTTCTCCCTTGTAGTTGTAGCAGCCAGACGATTATGGGAGTCGGACTGAGGTTCTCATTATCTAGACTCATCTAAAGTGCGAATTTTTTGCCATAGTTATTTTTTTTTTACGTGATCATTTATAGTTGAAAATACTTTTTTGGATTATTGCGAATTTTGGATATGTCTAACGATATTTTTTATGTACGAAAATCCACTGTCCTTTTGGAAATGTCGCTAATAGTTTGTTGTTTGTACCTGTTACTGTTTTATTGTGGTGACACCTGACAGCACCTGACACAGAGATGTAGCACCTTGCACACAGGTACAGCACCCTGAATACCTTGGGTTAGACCAGCACAGCAACATACACGACAGTGTCTCACTAACCAACTCTGTTTGTGTTCTGTTGACGACTCGTGACCACCCGACCATGCTCCACAGTGTACCCACACATGGCTGACTTATGGAAGTTAGTGTAATGAAAATATGTCATCAACACCAACATCCTTAGAGAGTAATAGTAAAATTATAAGAAACACAATGCATAAACGTGATTTTTTAATATTAAAATTATAATAAATGCAAACATAATCAGACGTTGAAAGTAAAATTATAATAAACACAAACACAATACGACCAAATCTCTGTTCTCAAGGCAGTATGTAGAAGAGAAAATGCAGTGAGAGACAAAAATCAAGACAAAAGAAGAAACCCCCCCCCCCCCCCCCAACAAAAAAAAAATATAATCCCCAACCAAACAAACAAAAAACAACAACTTGAACTGTATATATATATAAACCCACCGGAAACAAATTACATGAAATTCGCTATTAATCTTCTAATTGTTCGTCTTGAATAGAGAAAATGAAGGGAATTTGTAATAAATCACACGAGATGGTGCGCCGTGCATTCCTCCACCCGGGCTGAAACTGCTTCCATGTACCCGACGGTTCCTTTTAGGTTCCTTAAGAAACAAAGCCGTGTGTAGTTTGAGGTTAAGTGCATGGAAAGTTCTGGACTTGAATTTTCAGCAGAATGCGAACTACAGTTTATAGACTATACGACTATACGAACTATACGACCTCCTGACTGCACGAGCTTCTTGAAGGCAATGACACGCAAACAGTTGACCGTGGATAAGTCAGCAACCAAGTCACCTGTCACCCTTATATCCTGGGGGTAGGAGTATCAGTGTCCACCCCAGTAATGTCAGGGCGACAGACTATGATTTTGTCACTTGTTTCTTATTGCTACAATAATATTTGTTATCTTGTTATCGCGATGATGACTTGTTTCTTGTTGGTGTAATAACTTATGTGATGTTTATATCAAGCTCGAGTTTGTGTCATGCACAGAGCTGTGGTCACAACAGTCTTCACGGGCTGACAACACGAGTGGCGATGTTACTCACCTGCTGAACATATAGGTGATGCAGTGAACTGTACCCGTTAAACCACACTCACACACAGACTGTACTCAATTGTAAAACAACACTTTCCCAGTTTGTCCTCCGCTTGCACTGCAGACAAAAAAAAAAAAACAAAACAAAACAAAAAAAACAAAAAAAAGCAAAACAAAAAACAACCACCAGAAAAAAAAAAAAAAACAAAAAACAAAAAAACCAAAACAAAAAAAACCAAAACAACAAAAAAAAGCAAGCAAAAACAAAAACAAAAACAAGCTAGACTAAGTACACTATAAGACACACTATGCGGTGTATTAGTAGTCCGACTGTAAACACTCTGTCCGGTCCTCTATCAGACTGTCAGACACACTGACTAACTGACTAAAATGCTGAAAGCAATATTGCGAGTACGCATATCGTACGTCCACGTGTGCGTGCGTGCCGACATCCTCACGGGTGCGAGTGTGTACGGGTATAACAGACTCACACATCAGGACACACCACACACACACGCACACATCTACGGACACACACACACACACTTCACATGTTCACACACACACACACACCAACACACACACCAACACACACACACACACACACACACACACACACACACACACACACACACACACACACACACACACACACACACACACACACACACACACACACACACACACACACACACACACACACACACACACACACACACACACACACACACAGAACCTTTATATCGTGTCCTTGATAGCGACAACACCAAGGTGCCGGATGACATGAGTCCTGTCAAAGGACAAGTCCTTCACGCCATCAAATACTTCATCTAACATTTCCCGTCGACGTGCATGGAATAAATTGTCTGCACCCTCACCCTCACTCTCACCCTCACTCCTCACCCTCACTCTCACCCTCACCCTCACCCCCAAGCCCTTCTACTCGCATTGTATCCGCCAGCAGTGCACCACGTGGAGGAGCTGCGACTTGTGTTTGATTTCTGTTTGTCGCCAAACTTTCTTCCTTTCTTCTTAGCGCCGTGAGATCATCTCACTCATCTCGACTGAGCTTCTTGTTTTTCTTTTTGTCTCCTCTGCACAGTGTACCTACATACGGAGTCATCTTCGTAACCACACGCCACTCACCAGGTGAAATAAGAACCTGACAGGTCTTTCAGGCAGCAGCTCCGGTCTTGGCCACCGAAACTGTCCTGTCCTGTCCTGTCCTGTTCCTGTCCGCTGCTTGCCGTGTCCTCGATGGCAGGACCTTGTCTTCCTGTTGTTACTGTTTGTTGTCTGTGTGGACACTTGTTGTTCCTTGCCATGACTCACCCAAAGATCAGCCACGTGTGGAAGAGAGGAGGTGAGACTGGCGAGCGTTGCAGGTATCCAGGTGACGGTAGACTGCCAGCATGGCGGCGGGTTATTGGCTTCTGATAAATGGAGTCGGTCTGCCGCGTCTCCAGGGTTTTGTGTGGCTGGGGTCAGGTGCCACACGGCCAAAAACTCTGCCCCACCTCACAGGCACTGGTCCCTCAGATTTATTGCCCTCCAGCTTCGCACCTGGCCAATACCGGGGGATTCCGTCCTAAGGTGTGTGTGAAAGGCCGAGTTACTTTATGTCCTTAATGCTCATGTCTTCAATCCTCAAGTCCGCACTCTTACCTCCAGTCCTGTCCGTCTCTATTAAAAAAACAACAACCAAAACAACAAAAAACAAACACAAAACAAGAAAAAAAACAACAAAAAAACGGGGAAAACAACAACAAAAACAACAACCAAAACTAAAAACAACAAAAAACCGTTATCCCAGGTGTGCGCTAGTCTGCGGCCGACGGACATCACATGAGTTTCGCACTGCTTGGTGTTTATCACTTCCTAACATGCATCTTGCGTCCTCCAAATATTTTTTTCCCCTTCAATAAAAAATAAATAAAGGTACTAAACTAAAATGTCCGTGTACACTTGCTTGTAGACTCCGTGTGTTGAGAAAGAAGCGCTGGTGACGGGTGTGGTGCGGTGTGAGTGTGGTGCTGATGAGGCTGCAGTGCCCCCGTGCCCTTTACCCCGCCCGCCAGCACCACCCGAGTGTGTGACAGCATCGCCCTTTACAGCCCCGGTGCGCTGAGTACGTACACACCCGCATCTACTGTCTGCCGTGTGGCCACTCGTCTCCCTCAGCCCGGGGTGGCTGGGTGGCTGACTGGCTGGCTGGCCTTTGATTGGCCGCCCACAGACTTGCTCCGCCTTCTGTAGCGTGTGGGTGGAGGGCAGCAGCATGGCAGCCAGTGTGAAACAATTTGTTATCTTTCTGCTCTTCGCTGGGGATTTCTCTACCAACCGTGAGTATCATTTCTTCTCTTCCGTCTCTTCTTTTTTTCATCCTCTTTCATCTATTTTCCCTCTGGTGTGACGTCAGGGCGATCGAATCTCCAATTTCTTTTTCACAAACATGTGCCCCAACATATTTTTTGTGGGACGTTTATTTACTGACTGTCGTTCTTCAACCGTCTTTCTGGATCTTATAATCAAAAGAAAACATGACAGAACCAAAATCGAAAGCGAAAACATATTGGATATTTTGGCGTCGAAATGGAGCATTTACGGTCGCCATTGGGGATGTTTAACGGGCCAGTGACCGTTATTTACTCAGACACCCCGCGCTGGCTACACCAGGTATGGAGGGTGGCGCTGCCTCACCCTCGCCACTGCGCAGCCCACAGCGACAGACGATGACAAAGAAACGCGGAGGAGACTGGCAGGCCGCCTGTACCCCACCTCCATCGTCACCCGTTATCTCTGCACATCCCTCCCCCCACACACAGCCCCAGCCTCAGCTGAAGTCTGGCAGTTGTCGCCGTGGGTGTGTGGCTGGCTGTGTGGCTGCTGTGTGCTCTATCGCGTGCTCGTCAGCCCCTCACGTGTAAAGCGACACCGTGACGACCTCATCACGCGCCATGTTGCGGCGGCTGCTGGATGCATGGACTCGGAACGCTTCCCACGACCACAACGAGGCTCCCTGGTTCTGTCTTGACCCCCGCGCCCCCTTCTTCTCCACCGAACACATCATCAACAGATGTATTCAAATAAGCGTACATACAATCGCACGTGCGCGCACGCACACACTGAGGCAACACACACGCATTACACTGTTTCCTGTGACGTCATCAAAAGGTGTGGAAGGACAACTCGCCTCCCATCGCTCAGTCGCCGTTATTGAGAGGGTACATGTGTGTTATTGCTTCTATCGTCATCATCGCTTTCCTTGTGTCTTTGAGCTCGGACACTGAGGGACAAAGAAGTGCGGGTCGCCCTGTCCCTCTGTCCTGTGTTCATCCACCTGTACACACAATCCCAAACACCTTTAAACGCTCCATCAACTGTCACCAGTCTGACACTTGCAAACCGCCATCATTGTCCATCATTGTCCATCATTATGTGATTATTACAGTCAGTCACTCCGATGTCTGAAGCTACACGAGTCCTACTTTCTCGCTCACTGAGTTTATCAGAAGATGTCTGGTCCTGAACTTTGTGGACAAGACTGGAGGCATCTGGCAAAGCTGGTCTTGACAAAACCGAGTGTTAGCGACACGGACACAAACTAGTGTTTAGTTTAGTTTAGTTAATTTAGTTTAGTTTAGCTTAGTTTAGCTTAAATTAATTTAATTTTATTTAGTTTAGTCAAATGTGAGGACAAGACCTTACTGAACTTATTTAACGTGTGGCAGAAAAAACAACAATTGAGCGACAGAAGCAAGGATCGCGGTCAGTGATATTTATTACAAAATATGTTTATTTCTACTGGAAAGAGTTCAATGGAGAAAAATTACTTTAACTGTTGCTGCAATACTTACTGTATTTTATTCTCATTTTGGGCTTTTCTGTGGGCATGTGAACTTGATTACTGACTCCGAGCATACGGTTACTACAATCACAGTGTGTGTGTGTGTGTGAGTGTGTGTGAGTGTGTGTGAGTGAAGTGTTGGTGTAGTAACAGTGTGGGGAGGGCAAGGGGACAACCTCCCCTCAATAAGAAGCTGAGGGACCAGAATGTGAACGTCGTTCACGCCAACATGAAGCCTCCAAAGCCGACCTGCCAGAATGAGGATGGAACTTTTGACAACTGAATTATTCTGTAAAATATTAGAAATAAATTTCATAGTAAATAAATTAGACTTCATTGGATATGGACTTACAGAGCATAAAATGGTGTCAAAACCACACAACCACACACACCAGCACGTAAACTACAGAATGTGCCTCAAACTTGTATTTTTCAACTTCGGTTTCTGGTGTTTCTTGCCAAACAGCATCATGCACATGTTGAGCTTGTCCGTGTGTTCACTGTGTTCACATAGCTACTGACCCAGTGGCAAGACAACCAACCAACAGTAACATCAGTCCAGAGTTTAAAACCATGTTACCAGGCCTGGGAAAAATTAATTGATATTTCTTACGAGTCTTCAGAACTCTTAATTGGAAGTGAGTATGTCACACCCTAGCTTTGTTAACATGTTTTTAAGAATTCAGCAACACACTGAGGTTTCATTTCTTGTTTATCGTAATGCTGGCTTCCTGTATCTCAAATTGCTCTTTATACTTAATATACTGAAATGCTAGATGTTGACAGTTTGTTTGTTTGTTTGTTTGTTTGTCTGTCTTTAGTAACACATCACAATGCCTGTGCTTAATGACAAGTCCTTCAAGTTAGTTCCCTGATTAATTTTCTTGGACTTTTTAAACTGTTTTACAAACAAAACAAATCACACACATTGGTATTATTTTTTATGGCCATGAATAACACACTCACATACTCACTGTACAATATTTCAACAGACAAGTGCGGGTCTCACGGTGTAACAAAGCAGACAGCTGCTGAAAACTGCTTCATTCCTGGAGCTGCAGACATAAGTTCTCAGTGAACTCGGCAGGAGACAGTTAATGTGCTGATGTGTAAATGTCTCAAATACCCGCTGACTGTCGGGTACATCAGTCTCCCCATGTCACTGTAACAACTGATGACTGAGGGTCCGCTGTAGAACTTTGTAGCCACAGCTAACACCAGGTGATAAGTATTGCCACTCAGGCGAGAAAAATCACCTCTACTTTTTTATGCAATTTTTTTTTTCAAACATATGTGGGTGGATAGATGGATGGATGACAAGGCAAAGATTGATAGGATGACTGACTGCCTGCCATGGCTGCATGAAGTCGTTGGTAGAATATTGCGGGTAGAAAATATTTAGTTGACAGATACGGTCCACGGTCAGCAGAGTCGATCATGAATGTGTTGTTTGTTTACCACTTCATTTGTAGTCAACAAAAGTCTGTTTACCACTTTATTTGTAGTCAACAAAAGTCTGTTTACCACTTTATTTATTGTCAACAAAAGTCGAACTCTATTGAGAAGTCCTCAGGTACATTCTATCAGTCAGACTGTAAGCAGAAGTTTCATCTTTCTCTCCGTAAATATTTGTTTTTTCTTCAACGTGTGTGTAGAGTCGTCCACTTTTAGTTATTCTTCTTTGACAATAACCTGTTTGCTTTCCGCTGACTGAACAAGTCTTTGATGCCAGTGTCAACCCTGTCTCTCCACCTCTCCACCGTCTTCCCTACCTTATCCTGTGTGCAGACCCTGTCTCCCTCAGACAGGATGGGACAGGACTCCGTCCACAGTAATTAGGCGCGTGCACAGCCCTCCACCGCCAGGCGCAGCACGTACAGTGTGTGGGCTGTGGTGGGCTGTGGTGGGCAGTGGGCAGTGAGTAGTGGGCAGGGGGTGGTGACCAGTGGGCAGTGGGCAGTGGACAAGACAAATACCCGCCGTGTGTTTACCAGGGCCAGAGGGCGGGCGGGAGCGGGCCGGGACAGGAACCGCGAGGCGCGAGGAGATGACGTCAGAGGGCACGTGATAAAGGCGGATATGACGATGAGGGAAGCAAACGCTTTCTCCTGACACTTTCCCTGCAGCTCATAAACGTCTGGTCTGTCTCCCCCCAAACCCCTGTGTATTTTAAATTTTATGTTAAAAACTTTAAAATAATTTAATGAGATTAACTTGTGACCACTAACCCTCTATTAAAGATATATATATACACACACACATATATATCACAGGGTAAATGGTAATGTTAATATAAACACGGTGCAGGTAATGTTGTATTTATATACACGGTGCAGGTAATGCTAAGGACCTATGTATATATAAACAAGGTGCTGGTAATGTTAAGTACGTATATATATATAAATAAAGTGCAGGTAACACCTCAGCACACACATGCGGAGGCTAACGACAGCTGCAGAGGAAGGAAAGGTTGAAGGAAACTAAGCAGGCCTTCATACTTTTCTCTCGTCTTTTTCAAACGGAGGAACGAACACTCCGGAACAGAACCGAGGTTTGTTTACCGACTGAAGCCTCGCGCCTATGGCTGACGTCACCATGCTGCTCACCTGTCAGTGTGTAGCCCCTCCCCCTACCTATGGGACAGGGGTTAAAGGTGGATGGGAGGAGTTTGGTTTGTGAGGGTCGGCAGGCTGAGAGGTGGGGACTACAATATGTAGATATTATCATTGAAATCATGGCTGAATCAGAGGAAACGGCGCGTGTCCAGAGGAACAAATTTAACCAAATCAGATAAATAAAAATGGCGAGTGAATAGCGAAGGCTTGTAACAGGGATTCGTCATCAATGGTCTGACCACATGAGTGCCTCACTTTTTAAATGTCTCTGAAAAAGTAAGAAAACTAGTAAAAGCACAACTTCTCACAGAAACTGGAAAGAAGGTTTAGACTTTAGATGCTAGTTTTAAACAGAAGTTGTGTTTAGTGCCAACAGTGAAAGCCTCAGTTGATGTAAGATAAACACCATGGTAAACACCATGCTAAACACTGTGGTAAACACTTGGTAAACACCTGGTAAACACACGAGAGAGTTGACACAAGGTGCCAGAAGTAGACATCTAACAAGCACCGACAAGCATGGCCTTGACACACAACAGATTTCCTCATTTGTCTCCCATTTTGCCCACTTCCTCCCCAAACTGTCGTGTTGACGAGCGACATTTTCCTCTCCGCCTGTCGCTTTGCAGTGCGCATGCGCATGTAAAGACACTAGAGGAGGAGAGGACACCTTGCACCCCCCACATCACGTACTACAGGTCACGTGACAAGCATCCGTCTGAGAGTCTGGTCACCCCCCCCCTCACATATCGTCGTCGTCGTCGTCATCATCATCATTCGCTTGCTCCTCACCTACTCAATGACTGTCACCGTTTGACTGTGGCTGTCAGCGCAGTGTACGTACATCAGAGTCAGCACGGTGAGGTCATTGTCAGAAGACTAGAGGAAGGCGACCACACACTGACCCCTGACCCCTGAAGCGTTTGCTGGTGGTGTGATGCTAATGGCAGCTTTGTGATGTTAATGGTACATGGGACAAGCGTGCAGTGTTGCTGCCATATTGCAAAGTCGTGTAACGATGGTGAGGGGTGAGCTGCCGGATGCTAATGGCACATCCGCTAATGGCGTGTGGCAGACGACAGGAATATCTTTTGGACAGCCTGTGGGTACTGGCGGTATCATGGGTATCATGGGTATCATGGGTATAAATGGGTATAATAGGTATAATGGGTATAATGGGTATCAGACAAACAATATTAAGGACAAGATGTTGGCGCTCGGAACTATCCAGTCCTGACGACAGCGATGCTCACTTCTGACGTCACTTCCAGCACGTGCGAAATGGCGCGCGTGCCAGCGTGGGCGGCCCACAGAACGTGTCGTCATGTCTGGTAGTCAGGGAGATGTAGGCCTTGACCTCTGATCTCTCTGCGTGTCCAGCAGGCGTCCCACTTTTCCGTCGCCTCCTCTCGCGGCACGTGCACACGTGATGCTGCACGGCAATGATGTCACAGCTGACAGTGACCTCTCGCGCACGAGGAGAGGAGTCAGGCGGTGCAGCGGTTGAGGTGCAGCTTGACGAACACCAGGCTCCATGGCTGTAGTGCAGCTCCTGATGGCCATCATCGCTCCCTCAGCCTCCACATGGCACTGGCAGGTGTGAGATGTAGTGTCCACAGTGGCAGTGTCCACGTGATGTAGGTCTTGATATACACATTAATGTTGTTGTTGTTGTTGTTGTTGTTGTTGTTGTTGTTGTTGTTGTTGCTGCTGCTGCTTGTGAGGCGGAGCCGTTCTTACAGACAGCTGAGTCAGCTGAGGACAGTATCCGTGCGGTGACATTCAAATTGCTTTTCCAAACATTTTTGGTGACTAGAACCAGGAGGCTGGTGGTTGTGCCCAGTCGCCATGTCACTCGTCTGACGCCCTCTGTCCACGCTCTGGACGCTTGTGTCGCCGTCAGGGGACGCCACTCGGTCATCCGCCATCTTGGGATTACATTAAGAAGCACTAATGGATTTCTGTGGATTTTGTTATTTTTGTAAGTTAATTTTGATTTTGGAGTCCATTATTTGACCTGTCGTGATCATGGTGATGTACTGCACTGTGTTTCTCGATTTTGACATTTTGTTTCACTTCTACGGCTTCAGCTGATCCGTGGACTGACCGTCCTTCCTTCCTTCCACGACACTGTTTTCATCTCAGTCCACTTTCTTGTTTGTGCAAGTCGACAGCGAGATGAAACATGTGCCACGTGGCTAAACTTCTTGGTGACTCGAGGCAGCAACACTGTCTACAGTTTGTTTGTTTGTTTGTTTGTTTGTTTGTTTGTGTCCTGCTGAGGTGTATCCTCAGCATTCTTGATCGGTTGACACATGGATCACTCAGGTCGCAAACTACTAAAATTCGCCATCCACCATCCACCATCCCAAAGATTGGGTAAGAAGACGCAGCAAGAGGCGTGTGGCTGGTCTGTGGTGTGGTTGGTCAGTGCAGACCTAGCAACACCCTGACAACCATGGATACCCGGCCTTGAGCCACCGTGCCTTATCTTGTCTCCTTGTGGAAGCCGACTGTTGATATAAAGACTGCAAAATCCTCTTCTGCGTATTTGACTTCTTATTGCACACAAAGTTTATTTATCTCCTTCACCACCACCCCCACGCCTTGGAAAGTTTTTTTTTTTCTCCTTATTGTGTGTGGTGGTGTTTTTATGGAGGGACAGGGATAAATGTGGGGTCATTTCCAAACTTTGTTATTTCCTAATTATAAATATCTTAGAGAAAAAGATTTTGATTCTCAACTTTCCTCGCAATGAAGGCAACTCTATTTCATTTCGATTTGTTTATTTGTTTTGCTCAAGCACTGTAAAACCTAGATAAACATGAAAACACAAACAGCTTCATGGGTTGATGGGGTGCAGGACCAATCAGTTGGTTCTCGTCTCCAATCGCTGAATTCTTACAGCTCATCTTTCACGTGGATAATAGCACTGAATATGTATTTACAGTTTAGCTTTCGTGTGGATGAAAGAACTCTTACTCTTGTCGGCTTTGATTGTAGCATCCGATAAAAAGACAAAAATAATGATTTCCAAAACTTTGAACTGTTGTAGGGTCTTTGCAGAAATCGTTATGCAAGAAATATTTTCTTTTTCTTTTACCTGAATGTAAAACACAAGCAAGTTTAAATGATTTTGTGTTTTACAGTATCTACGTTAAAATCCTTTATAATACAATGACTAAAAACAACACACACGCACACACTCACACACACACATATAAACACACACACGCACACACACATCACACGTACACACACACACACACACGCACACACACATCACACACACTCACACACACGCACACACGTAGCTAACATGGAGGCGAGTGTGCGCCAGGCTCCGTATCGATACAAGTGGAGGTGAAAAGCATTTCTGTGTCCCTCCTGCCCCTGACACAGTCGACATGTTTTCTGTCCAAACTGTGGCCGGGGTCAGCAGTAATTACACCCCGCGACTGCCGCCCGCCATCTTGCTGGCCTGCAGACGTGACGACGATGAAAAGACGATGTTGTCGGCCTGTCCCCCCCTCTACTCCCACCGGACGCAATGAGAAGCCCTGTTTGTTTAAACTGTGATTTCAAATACCCCATATTCACCCGGCAGTTCGCCGTGTTCTTGCCGTGAAAAGAGAGATAGCAGTCATTTAATTATGAAAAAAGTTTGCTGGTAACCCGAGCTCCATCAGTTATTTCTTGGCCCGGCCTTGAATATGAGCTCAGTGTGTTCTGCATGTCGCCAGTAATGAATGAAGGGTGGGCTGCCCGGGTAGACAGCCGGTGGGATGAAGGTAGGGACCAGCCCTGCACATCAGGAGAGAGAGAGAGGTTGGGGCGGGTAGAAGAGAGAGAGAAGAGCTGTGGGTGTAGAGGAGAAGAGCAATTTCAAAATGTTTGCAGATGTACTTGCTGCGGGAAGTAGTAAGGGCCTGTAAAAATGTTTGGTGCTCACCTATTATGCAAGACTGCTTTGGTATTTATTGGGTATTTACCCTGAGTGCAAAGACCTTTTAAGTCTTTGTTTCACTGGGAGGGACACGAAGTGTGTTGGGGGGGGGAGAGTTGATAACAAGAGAGTGAGTGAGTCAGCGCGTGCAGTCCACCAGTCAGGTAGTGATGTGTGATATTAGTGACAACAATATCAACCACACATTGTCAGCCTTCACAGCTAGGACAGCTAGCTAAAATAACAGACAGCTAACTTCTATTACCATCAATATATATTTTAAATCTTGCCTGTATAATTAATGTTATATTATTTTATTATTATCTGTATAAATTAATTATGTGCTTGCATGTCGATATGTAAGCTCCTGCTGGACAACGGCACTATACAAATGTGTTATTTATTATTATTTATTATCGCTAGTAAAATCGTCGCCCAACCTTTTTGTTATTTTATTTTACAACTGTGGTGATATTCTAAGCCGCTCACCTGGCGGTCAAATGGCATAGCCCACCTTTTACATGTTGTTTGTTTGATTCTCTTGTTTTTTAGCACAATAATAGACGGAAACAATTATAGTTGTTTATCGTGGTGCATCAATTAAACAATGACAGCAGCTTAGAGCACAGCATCAATGAAACAATGACAGCAGCTTAGAGGGATGTTCAGAAAACAATTACAGAGATTAATAGTGTCTGCCACAAGTTCACGGCAATCGCTTGGATGATAACACAGTCACAGTGGTAGCAAGAAAGTTGTTGATAGTAAAATGTTATCACCGCACAAAATGCCTTTTGTAGGCAACACACACACACACTTTATTTTATGTCACTTGTCCAGAAAGCTTTAAGTACCTCCATGTCGCCAGCTAATACTATTTGTTGCAGTTTGTGCGTGTGTGCGTGTGTGCGTGTGTGTGTGTGTGTGTGTGCGTGTGTGTGCGTGTGTGCGTGTGTGTGTGTGTGCGCCAAAGGCGGGCGAGGATTACGGGGGGGGATACACGCAGTTTTCTTCATGGCCGCATGGTTTCCCCCAAGACAAAACAACAAATAGTACGATATCAATAAATAATTAGAGCAGTGAATAATTACGACTTTTCAAATAACAATATTTTTAATGTTTTAATTTACCAGGGTGTGTCAAAGTTCACGGAAATAACCTGAATATTTGTCTCGTAGTCGGCAACAGTCGGCAAAGGTCGGCAACAGTCGGCAACAGTCGGCAACAGTCGTTATGTTCTGTGAGCACATCACAAGTCTGGCAGTGCGCGTGGTGCTACACAATGAGTAGTATTGTATTTATTTCTTCACTACTGATTAGCATTATGTCGGCATACTTACTATCACAGGTTGTCACTGAATTATTGTAGGAACCTTTATACTCGTGTTTGTAAGTGTTGTATTGATGTGAAAACAAACAAGAGACTGGATACTGTGCCGATGTGATCTGTATACCTCCGCGATCTCTGAGATAATCTACTTGCATCAATTAATAGTAAACATTTTACATTAAAAAGTAAAATTATAAATATTAATTTTTTTCAGTAGGTGTAACACACACCATAATTTTAAGAAAACTATTTTCAAGAAGGAAGGACACACACTCTCAGATAAAAACTATCAACAAAAGACCAAAGCCTACAAACACAATTCCCAGCAAACTTTTACTCAGCAAACAAACCTCACCACCGCCAGAAACAACAACAAACGTAAAAGAATAATTAAGTTTGATCATCTGTGAGGTCAGGTGTATTCAATGAATTGGCTTTCTATCACAGACTTAAACAAAATTAAATTTATTTTGAAGCGCTATTTTCTGAAAGACATTTTCTAGTTTTGAATTGTACATAATTACTTTTATCTATTTACAGTTTTCAATGGCTGCCGTATTCTAAATTACTCCTACAGTTTAAACAAACTAAAATTTGTTGCAATATAAAATAAACAGGTGATGTAGTAAGGACAGCCAGTCAGACAGCAGTCATCTGCACCAAACATATCACATCTTGTACTTGTGTGGATGTTGCCACCACTCACCCTCACTCGGTCTGTTGATTGATTTTTCACGAGATTTAAGAGGACAACACATTTTGCAGTTTGTTTAGGACTGAGGTACACATCCTGGCTACAAAACTCAAACTCGTATTTACACAAAGAAATCGTTGACACGGGGGTATGTGTGGTTTGTATGGGGATGTTGGCGAGGGTCCTTGCCGTGGACATCAAAGATGTAACATCTGTAGGAGGAGGCAACCACTACATTGGAGGACATCCCAGCGAGTGTATATGTCGACACTGTCGGCAACTTTGGTCCAGGTAACAGTCTCTCAAAGATTTATACAGGTGTACATATTAACAAGCTCTTTAACAAGTTAAAAATCTTCGACCATAAAAAAAGTAAAAAAAAAAAGAGAGAAAAAAAGTAGAAGGCAGAACGGCCAGATGTGTGACGATTCCAGGTTTTGCAAGTATGAGTTAGAATATCGTGCTAGTTGTAGTCTTATAAGTCAGTTACGAATATACACATTTAATTTAGACACAAATAAACATTTACTAGCATAATATATTTATTACATAAAATGATTTTAGTTGAAGAAAGACGTAGAAGAAATATTGGTAATGATGATAAAAAATTAGATATAAAATAAGAATTTACTGTAGCATGTTATGAAGTAAAAGTATATAACATAATGTCTATTTAAAAGATGTGGTGAAGGAAGATGTAAGTTGTGTGTAGACTAGCCAGTCATTAACTACATCATAACAAGCAGCTGCAGGTCGCCATGGCCACCAGTGACCCCACAAAGTGCGGACAGAACTGAACTAACTGTCTCTTCACTCCCCGCCCTCCTTCCTCCCATCACAACCAAGCTTATCGCGATTGCAGCAGTTCATCACAGTACAAAGTAGCCCCGTGGGCTGTTGACAACATCCGCAGTTTGCTGTCCCCCACGTTGGTGTCTCATTAGTCAGCAGCCCACAAACTGCGCATGCGCCTCGCCAAGAAGAACGCCAAGAAATTCAATATTTTCTGTATTTGCATTCAACTCGCCATAGTCCTGGCTCCCAGAAAAAAGTTTTGTCAATATTGCAATCTATTCATAGCTTCATCTACGTACAAGCCCATCCCAGACGATTTTTTGTTTTGTTTTTCCATCCATCCATCACTTCCTCACTCCTTCCTTTTTCCCGTAGTGTTCACGTGACCACGAAGGTTGCTTCCCTGTGGTAGTGTTTGCTTAGTATCCCGTGATGCTCGGCATACAGCTGTTGAAGAGTATCTTCTCTGCCATGGTCCTGATTCAAATTTCGATTAGTTGTCAGACTCACAGTTTGCTGAGTATGTCCAGCATCTTATCGTCGTTACACATCAAACCACAGACGACTGCTGCAGCTGTCCGTGATGTAGTTACTGCGCCGACACCCGGATGTTATGTGCTTAGTGTCCAGCCAGCATCATCAGTTGGTGACAGATGGCCGTAGGTCACGTGGTACCTGGACAGAGCTAAGACAATAGAAGACAACGAAGTTTGGAGAAAGGGGGGAGAGAAAGGGACAGAGAGAGAGAAGGTGAAGAGAGAGAGAGACGAAGAGAATGCAGTGTTAGAGTCGAACAGCGTTGTTTGTATGATGTGGTCCAACAGTAGAGTTTTGTTGGTCATTGGGAGGGATCGAGTGGGAAAAGGAAGAATTGCTGATGTTGCCTCACTAGGCGAGTGAGCTGTAGGGAGGTATAAAGATGAAACCAGAGCCTGGACTGATACCGATGTTACGGGAGGTGTTCACAAGTGCTCACACAATAGTGTCACCTCTTACTCTGCCATAGAGCAGCTCCCCATCTCCTCCAGCACTGAGTGAGGCGACAACAGCCTCCAGTTTCTACTGTGGCCAATAGATAAGCAGCTACTCTCCAAACGCCTTCGGCGAGGAGGAAGGGGTGAAAGGTCGGAGTGCACAGGGAGATAGTTTTCAAATTAGACTTGTAGAACAGCGATAGTCGGAGCGCGCGCGGCCCAGCCCCGTCTACCTTTACACTCGTACGTGCGTTTTCATGAGCCGACTGCAATTAATTCAAATTGAAACTCGTTTTTCGCCTCCATTTTGCTTCCACGAAAATTACCTCCTTCCTGTCTTCTTTCGTGGCTTGTCCGTTGCGACTTTTGAAGCTGGCCTCGCTCGTCGCTACTACAGAGACAGCGGCGGGCCAGAGTCGAGGGTATTAATTTCTTAGGAGGCCCTGGCGACGGGAGGGATGTGATTTGAGAGTGTTATGCAGGGAGTGTTTATTAATTACATTTGTTGAGTATTGATTTGCATTCCACTCCCCGCTACTATCTTTCGGGGAAAGCACAGGAGGAGTTCAAAGCTGAAGATGTCAGGTCCAGGCTGGCACCGCCACAGACCGCCTGCAATCGATGGAGGAGCTGGGAGCGACACAACTGCGCATGTGCAGCCAATCGCCGGCCAATCCAGGCTAATATTGGTGATGATTAACCCGCTGACAGTCGCAGTATATGACCAAGATGTCGGCTGCTATCTCAGCTCCGGCTTTATTCACACTGACCAAGGAAATCAATCCGACAACATTCTCTTCCTCACCCTCCATCTCTCATCTAATCCCTTCAGGGTCTGCTTTCACTCCAGCGTCTCTCTCTCTCATCCTCGCTGGTCGTCAGCAACTGATTTAATCATTTTTATGCTACCTATAGCAGCTGCTCTTTCTTTCTTTCCTTCTTCGCTTGTTCTTTGTTGAGATATTGTTCATTTTGTCCGTCTCTTTATTTCTCTGTGCTGCTTACATGTTCGTGTCTTCGTTCTATCGCTGGCTCAGCTGTTTCGTTTCTTCAGCATTCAATCTCTTCATTGCAGAAAAAAATTAATTAAATAATTGAAGACTCATGTTTTTAGATTCGCTTCAAAATATAATAAATGTTATTGTCAGTCCCCGAGTAAATTATGATTTACTAATTTGTCATGATCACTGGCTGCTGCTGACGAAGGTGTTTTACACACACATTCTCACCGTGTTTAATTTTTTTTTTTCACATTTCTTGTTTCCATTCAGACTTCACTCCAATATTTTTTTTTTATACTTCTCGACTTTCAATTGCATAAACCTCCTGCACTTTGTCCTCCGCTTCATTGTTTATTTTAAACCCGAATGTACCACCCGTACCCACATTGTTTGTTCTTCTTTCCCGTTTTGTGTTGACCTCTGACACTTCAGTCGGTTTGTGTTCATCTAGCGACAGTCGCATCGAATTCCCCGTTATCCGCGGAAAAAAAAATTCAAATATTGTCTGTCTTCATATTTATAAACGAACTGATTCAATACCAAAGCACATGGAGAGATAAAAATGTAAGTGTGTTTGTGTGTGAGTTATAAATGTGAGAAAAGACACGAAACTTAGTTTATTGACAAATAGATCGCACGCACGCACGCACACACATACACACATACACAGGGTTTGATTGCTTATGTCAGTCGTCGCCTCCATTTGTCTCTCTGTCTTATTTAATTCATCGCTTACTTCTTTTGGACTGACGATGTGACTGACGATGAGACTGACGATGTGACTGACGATGTGACTGACGATGTGATGACAATGTGACTGACGATGAAACTGACGATGAGACTGACGATGAGACTGACGATGTGACTGACGATGTGACTGCCAACACCTTGTGTCGGTGTTAGGAAGCTGTCAGACCCACTGTCTACCTGCCTGTCAGCTGAAGCCAGTGTTTGTAACGAGCCTGACTGCTGTGGCCTCAGATAAACATTAACATAAACATCAATAAACACAGTCCATGACAGCCGGCCCAGTCTTTATCCGCCATCAGCTTTGACCAGCAGGTTTTCCTGTCACTCGTGCTGCCGTGTGTGGTCTCGCAGCTGCCTTCACACAGTCCGCAGGTAAATTAATTCATCCGCTGTGGACGCCCAGGTATTTCTCTCTCTCTCTCCTTATGTTGTGTTATTGGCTACCAATGCGCCCACACGCAGCCAATCCACCCGGCGATCGCACAAAGATATCACAACTGGTGCACAGACCGAGCAACAGCCCTCGTCCATCTGTCTGCACACAGCAAAATACAGCACGCACACACACACACAGACACACACACACACACACATTCTAAATACACTTACAGGTAATATTTTTACTTATTTTTGTCGGCCTCGTACAAGGAAGCGCGTGATGGCGCAGTAGAAGCAGTGGTGATGTCGATGTGTCATAGCTTCACACAGTCCTAACATTTAATCGGGTAGTCGCATTAGTCAGTTAGTTACCCGTTCATGTGGGGGATGCGGCACCCGCCCTGCCAGACCGCAAGAGGAGGCAGAACCGTGGGTCGTGGCATCCTTCATCCGGCCCTTGCAATCTTCACCTTTGTCCTGTGGGTCTCGGGTCACCAAGGTGCTCGCCGCCTTTTTACCTGACCATCTCTCGACCACAACACGAAAGCCTGTCGCCAGGCCTGGCTCCCTCCCTCCCTGTCATCCACTTCTTCTCTCTCCACTTCCCTGCACAAGACAGTTGGCCATGTTTGCAGAAGTTGCAAGCAACACTAGGAAGGAAGGAAAGTCTTTTTTGGCAAAGCGCGCTGAGCTGCGGCCCCCGCCTATTGACATATGATAATGTAATTTTCTGGCAATCATCTGGAGGTCAGCCCACCGATCTGGATCGCATTGCCCCGCTTCACTCTAATAATCGCAAGACAAACACAACTAACGACCAGAAAATTAACTGAAAACTGGGCTCCGAGCGGCGGCGCTGACATCGGTTGGTACATGAGCCGTGTCCTCCCTGACACCACCACCTCTGTCTCCGTGGGTAATAGATCTGCTCACCAGTGCACCCGTATTGATTGAGTGGGGTACGTCTCGGCTCTCTAGCATATGACGACTTGTCTTGTGAGACAACAGGGTGGGAGCTGGAGCCTCGGTGTGTCCGACAGCCACGGAGCGTTTCTTACCGGCGGCGAGCGTTTGCTGCAGTCGTCAAACATTTCCTATTTAAACACATCCTTCTGTTGGCTGAAACAAAAAGACATCCGGGCATTCAAGACCAAATTTCTGTGGAAACCGTTCTGAATTTCCTACCAGAGACACGACCAAGCGGTGACAGTAAAAACCCCGCCTGGCAGGTCTCACGATGCCAGACTGTCTCTCACTTCGCCGAATCTTGTCCGCTGCTGCACCTGTCCTGTCCTCCTGAATTGTTTGTTTGTGTTTATGCCGTGCCAGCAACTAGGGCTATATCACGGCAAATGTCCTCCTGAAGACAGTAAGCCAGTACAGGTCTAGGGATTCAACTTGATGGCTTTTGTTGTTGAAAGATGGCATGGCCAACATCTAAAAAATTTGTGTTGGAATTTATCAGTTGAGGACACAGTCCTGTACTTTCCTCCCCAGGCATCATCATTGCCATGTCGATGTCTGCCAGCAGCTTTACACTTCATTTCATTTGTTGAATAGCCTTGTATTTCTAATCACACTCAAATAATATCTTCATACTTCTCATCCACGGATCCTTCCAGGGGTTTATCCATTTTAGCTATAGGCACATTAACAGAGAGACAAGTTGTGTGTAGATGGCAGGAATGTGATCCTATTAATAGTTGTGAGAGATTTTCATTTATTTCACACATGGACACTGTGAGAAAAATATTTGAAAATGAATTACTTGAGTATTATTTGCTGACGGTTTTTGTTATTATAGGGTAGTAAAGAAGACACCTGCACGTGACCTGTTGTGTCCATTATGTAAAATAAATGAAGAAATAAAGTTCACTTTGGTTCTCGCTGTGTGTTGTCGTCTGACAGCCTCTCTCTGACTCACACAGGACATGGCTCTGAGTCCAGCAATTCTACACTGAGTTTGTTATTGACTGCAACTAGTGAAAAGTTGTAAATATCTGGCATTACTGATAGTATATCTTGTCTATGCTTGTCAACGTAGACTTACAGAAGACAATTAATTTATGCACCTCAGTAATTTTGTGACAGCATTGTTTGTGTTTGTAGCTGTAATTACAATTCTATTAATAGCTATGTCCTATGAGTGTAACTCTGGATTTTCAGTGTTGTTTGCTCCCTGCTATGGGGCAATGGCTCTTGGATAATCAGTTAATCAGTTGATCGAGTGTGGAAGGTGGCATCTGTGCACTCCACGACCTCAGCATCGCAGTCCTGTGACGTCATCTGACCATTTGCACGCGCTGTGTGGCGAGCACCGTGCTGCACGTGCAGCATCCACACACTGAGCCCTGCGTGAACCTTTATCGTCATGTGACCTTTCACCCCGCGCTAACATAACAGTGGTCACACTGACACAGAAGAATGCCAGTGAGTGACGATCGCTTCCTTAATTTACATTTGGAAGAAGAAAGAGGAAATGGTTGTTTGACGGATGGAGATTATTGCGACTATAGGCGGCGCTATCTGTCACCAAGCGACTGTTTTTTAGCCCTCTACACGAGTTACAAAGTTCCTGGCGCAAGGAAATATCTTAAGTTGTCCAAAGCAGGAAGATGAAATCCCCGGACTCGCTCGCTGATCCCACCTGATCCTGATCCACCTCTCCGTCCCGTGAGCGCTTGGGCTATTGGTTTGACCTCTGACCTCAGAGATCGGGTGCACACGGCAACCCCGGCACGCGGCTCCACAAGGGGTAGGTTATGAGGGTGGTCGGCCTTTGATTCATGCAATGGATTCTTGCTGGCACCTTCAGTCCGTCGCCTCACGAGGCCAATGCATCGGAAATGGAGGAAAGGAACATCGCGGGGAAAAGATTGTAGAGTAGTTAACGACAAATGGCGACTTGATGATAGGTGACTGGTGAGCTGACAGCAGTCTCTTATCGTCCACAACATTTCATGAACAAAGTGTTCTTCTCCCTCCCTCCTTCCCTCCCACCCATTTAAGTGTGTCAACGTGTCCTGCAGTCACTGCACAGCAAAGCTTGGTGCAAGCTTCGGACAATTAAAGCAGGGATTAGCTGTAGGGTTAACACAACTGCTTCCTTGTGGGCTTCACAAACAAACATTTCGTGGCCGCTTGGACAAAATACTTCCACACAGACTTCTGAGCACCGCAAAGAAGGTAAAAACTCGCATTTTACTCATCCTGAACATCTGCTCACTCGTCTCCAGGACACACACCTGCACAGACTGCAATGTCCAGCAAGAGAAGGTGTAATCATCGCTACACATCATACAAGACGTCTGTACGAGTCGTCGAGTGATGACATTTTTCGTTTATCTCACTACCTTAGTCCAGGGGCCAACCTCCGGCCCGCTCATTGTGACCAGACACAAGATACTTTCATTTTTACTATCATGATTCTGGCAAAGCCGCCATGTTGTGGCCCGCGAGATGTCGCCTCGTGTCCAGTGCGGCCCTCGGGCTAGAAGATGTCTGGCACCACTGCTGTAGTCTGTCTTTGACGACTTGGCTTTTGTAGAAAGGACTGACTGTGAGCGCAGGAACTGACAATTCAAAATGTGGATTTTCTCCTGGTTTTCTTGTTTCGCTGCCCCATCTCCCCCCTTCCCTAAAAAAGAAATCCAACAATATATTTTTCTAGCTTTTCTTCCTAAAATAAAGTATTATTAAATTCATATATGGACCACCCGGTACAGGAAATGGTAAATGCTCTGTTTTCTGTATTTTGTTTTTGATTCAATCTGAGTTTTAAGAAGTAGGAGAGGTGTAGGAGCGGAAAGTCCACAAAATAAAAGCTGTTCAAACGGTGCAGTCAGGAGGATGGTACAGGAGGTGCCGTGGAGGGAGGAGACGGAGGAAGTGTGGCAGGCCTGCAGGCAGGCTGGATGCTAGTCAAGGGGCTGCAAGCGGTCATTGGAAAGCCAAACAGGGAGGAGGATGCGCGTGCCCACAGCAGCCGACAGCCAATCAAAGCCCGCGCTGCTGTCCCGGAAGCGGCGTTTGATGACACTTCTTGCACAATCACCCATCATGAGGCCCTCCCTGATCAAGTTAGCGTTTATTTGGCGGAACATTTTCCTCCACGGGATCGCTGAGTTCCAAAGTTTATTTTTCAACGATCATTTTCGGGCTGCTCATGAAAAGTGTTGATGAAGATGGCGATGAAGAATGAGACTAGCAGTAGCCGCTCTCTTTGTTGTGTGTTTGAGGCGTTCGATGAGGATGCCGACCTGTGCTGCTGCTGTAGTCCGGCCATTGATGACAGGGCTGATCACAGGTGCTGCTGTGTGCACGTGACTATCACGTGACAGCTCGCTATGGTGTATGAGATGAGATGTTGCAATATAAAGGTGGTCAAACAGTAACTGTGTGAGGCATTGTTTGGAGCCAACTTTGGTGGGACTCGAACTTGCACTGTGCACCAGCAGGCGGGTGGATCATCCGCATCGTGCCACCCAAGCGCGGTCTGTACCCGACTCGTCCTGCACGTGCACAGACTTTCGTTACTGATCATGTCACACTGTAATCCACGCGCATGTCAGTTTAGGTTAACTGTGAGTTCAGATCAACACATCTGATTGAACACAAGCTGAGGGTCAAAGGCCAGAAGCGACAAACAAGCGGAGGAAAAGTGCCAACCAACAACACCTGTCTATCAGCCAGGTCGCCATTTCAAACTCATTCTAATTATGATTCAATTAATCAAGTGAGTCGATTGACATCTAGAAATCTTCATGGTTATGTTTGTGTACTTGTACAGTGTGATTGTGCTTCTACAGTAAACATGTAGTGCTAGCCTCCACGGCGTTGTGGTGTACCTCCCGCTACTGGCAGTGCCTGTGGCCGCAACTGTTAGTCTCCAGGACATGGCATCATTGCAGGAAGACAAGACCCGGATCTTAAGACTAAGACCCTGAGTGTGAGGCTGTGGAGGCTGAGGTTGCGCCATGGCGGCGGTGAGCAGTGAGCAGTGAGCGGGAGGCTGGCGGTACATTTGCATGGCAGTTGGCGGCTCAAACATGGCGGACGTGCCGCGGCGGCGGGCCGCACAATTTGCGCAAGTCTGAGCCCCGGCACAGCGCACAAATGATTTGGGCTCGGAGGCAAATTTTGTTTGTCTGAAAAACTTTAGATTTTACATGACAGGTTTTGTGTGGAGAAGGCATTTAGCCAAGACAGTTTACACCGTCAATAAATTCCTGCCAAACTATTTGCGCGCGCTCTGAAGCCTCCGTCAAGGAGGGACCGGAGGCTGGAGTGTGTCTCCATCTCGCGCTCCCTCCGTCTCTCGCTTTGTGAAAAATACACACCCAGCTTAGATGTGGCTTCAATCGACGGTAAAGCTCTTCCCTTTCCTTCGTACATGCGCTCCGTTTGTTTGTTTCTTTTCTTCTTTTTTTTTTTTTTTCATTCGCTTTGGGACAAGAAAACGAAAATGAGAAGGAGGAGGAAAAGAAAGGGGAATGATGAGGTAGCTTAGCTGCAAATTAACATCGCCATTAACCGTTCCTCACGTGGGACTGGGAGGGAACATACAGTTTGCTTGTACTCATAAATATATTTATGTGTTCTTGACTCGCTTATTTGAATCCAATGGAAGACTATTTACTCCGTGGATGTATAATGCGATGCTTCTTTCTTCATCTTAAAATCTGATTCGCAAGAACTGTGTATCTTTACTTTCATTACAAAGTAGGTTCTCACTGTCGGTTGAAAATAATTTTCTTGCTTCTCGGATCTTTCTGTCTCATTGTTTCGCTCCCGCCCTGAGCATTGTTCTTAGCCAAACAAATGTGGACGAGGGTTTGAGTCAGTTTGTTGAAGACTTTGATAACCATCGTGTCATTTAAAAAAATAAAAAAAATAATTTTTCCAAACTTGGTCAAATGTTTACCTGCATTTGGTTGGTAGTGGTTTTAATGCTGTATTGTTATATATTATTTTACTTTTCATGTTATTTTGTTCTCGATTTTTTTTTTTATCCTCAACACTGCTAATGGTCACGTACAGACGAATAACATTATGACTGTTACCTCATGCTCCTGTTGTTTTGTTGTTGTTGTTGTTTTTTTTACTACACTTGCCGACTGAGACAGGCTTAGAATGTTCTGGAGTGACGAGAGCTTTTTCGGAGGGCGCGGCACCACCTTAATTTGTACCTGGAAAATGAAGGCGAGGAATTGTGGACTAATTTGAATATGAGCGAGGTGTCAATCGGGTGGCTGCCAAAGGTGACAGGCGAGATGGAACAATCGTGTCCTCGCAATGCTCCCCCGGCATCTGTTCCGCTGCCGGTCGCAAGGAGGACAAACGGGCCGCCCCCATTCTCCGCGTGTTGCGTGTCTGACTTTAATGAAGCAGAAGCAATTCATCTCACTCCTCCCTTTACAGTCGGATCCGGTGTGGACCGATCCCCCTCCCCCACACACACCCACTTTGACCAGCCACCACCGTAGGGCAAGTACGGGTAGTCGCGACTGCTCACCCGATATGCGCTGAGTACTAATGACATAAACACACACACACATAAACACACAGACACATACACAAACACACACACACACACACATACACACGCACACACACAAACACACACACACACAAAGACACATACATATTTGTCAGCGGCACGTGACTTAACAGGCGAAGACAGAAGATGAACGACTGTGTGTTTTTAATCCAATAGTCACTTCGCTAATCCACCTAGCTTCGTGAGTCACGTGATACTTTAAAGAAGTCCTACAAGATCCGACTGCAGTGGTCAGCCGTTCCTTTCCCTTCCATTCACTTGTCTTGACGTGCAGAGATCACGTGACCCCAGAGTTGCTAGCTGTTGACGATAGCGTTACAGCTTCTTTGTGCCACGATAATAATAACAAGAATAATCATAATCATAATCTTAAGAATAATTAAAAAAAAGCAAAATTGTAGAGCGCGTACTGACACTAAGGAGTTTGCTTAGCGCTAGAGAACAAGAACCATAACTGTGTTTGAGACAACATTAACAAATAATATCTTTAACATCCTCCACACACGAGAGTCTGGCTGTAACACAGCAACACGTCATCTGCACGCGAGACTGACTCTAGCTTACTGACGATGACGTCAAAGTTGAGATGTTTGTGTAAACGCTATGACTGATGACGTCAAAGTGGAGATGATTGTGTAAACGCTATGACTGATGACGTCAAAGTGGAGATTTTGTGTGGCGGCTACAAGTGTTGTAACAATAACAGTGTTGATAATAATGTTATCATCATGACATCATCGCACAGCACAGACGACGTCGTAATGTCCGTTACTCTCTGTCTCTTCTCTCTCTCTCTCTCTCTCTGATGTTTCTTTCTCTACGAGGCTTCTATTACACGTCTTTAAATGTTCCCTAAATTCCCGGGATGTGGTTGCTGGCTTCGCCGGGTACCTCACCAGATGTCTGTCCCTGTTATCTACCCGCCCTCTAGTAGGAGGATGACTTGTCTGTTGAAGGAGTTTCGTTTTGACTCTAGCGACTGTCCAGCTTCTGTCTCCGTGTCTCAGTTCTTCAGCGGAAGCAGCGAGCCTGTGGTTACAGTGGGTACAGTGCTGGTCCAACCCAAAGACACGCCAGGTCGCTGTCGGCGATGGGGAGGGTAAAGGAGCGAAACAAAGGAGGCGAACACATTCCCCCTCCCCCTCACAATAAAAGCTGGCCCCGGGAAAAGTGTGGTCTCTAACACCCTATCCTCCAACCACCAAATATCAGGGGCGACTTTTTATTACAATTCTTCTGGATTCCAAGACCTGATGCAAAATAAAAATGGACTTGTTATCAGAAGACTGGTTGCGGGTGACTAAGCTTTGTGTACATCAGAGAAGGAGGGGAAACCTTCTGGAATGATCAGTGATTAAATAAGAAAATCTTGCGCACTCCCAAGCGATCTTACAGCACCGAGCGGAAACTTGCAAGAGGCGGTGGAACTTTGGCCACGGGTGGCTGTGTCACGACCACACCACATTCTTCGGGTGTGACTCACTGACACCCAGTTTCCATTGCACCAAGTTCCGTCGGCGAGTCGCTTGGATTAGCAACCAGACGGTTGGTAGATGCGTACAGGTGGGCAGTCAGTAGAGTCGTGTTATCTTTGGCCGCAGTGGTGATAAATGACATTGTAAAATATCGCGCCGCCCCGCATTCCGCCACCGGCCGCCGCGCTCTTCCTCCCACCACTCGAGGGTCAGGGGTCATCAAGAGCGCGCGGCGGCCGTTTCGCACCTCGCGGTGACAGATGTCCGCGGCGGCTCTGGTTGCCCCGCGACTGGGCACTGGGCGGGCGGCACAGGCGGAACCCTTGATGTGGCCTCTCCTCCACGGAACACAGGTGTCCGCGCCTTGTAGTGCGCCTCCTACCTTAATCATCCGGCACCTGCCTTGCACTGAGCCCTCGTGGTAGCAGCGAGCTTTTGTTTGGTCTCAGCATCCCAACTTGTCACCAGATCATCTGCTCTCCCAACAAAGTACCTGTAGATAAAAACAAAACAAAACAAAACAAACAAAACCAGACAAAATAAACTCACGTGCATTTGGAACTTGCATGTCTGACAGGTAGAGGTGAGATGTCAGTAATATCATGGATCCCGCAGTTCATACTTCTAGACCTCATTCAAACAAATAAGCTCAAATGAGCATCTGAGGTAGGGCTGAGGCAACCAAAAGCTGTCTCGAGTTCGTATCCCGCGAGGGAACAGGTAGTCGGCGACCTTTTTATGCCGACACCGAATGTTTAGCTGAGTGAAAACTGTTCAGACAAATCTCCTGAAGTATGGGATCCCGAGCATAAACTCTGGGTACAAAAGCATAAAGTAAGGCTTTAGAACTCTTTCTACACACCTACCTACGCTACCCAGGTGAGAAGAAAAGTTCGATGCTGCACGTGCGACGATGGTATTGACTCGCACGTGTTAGGGGTCAGTGACCTGACGAGCAACTGTCAACACGTTACGCCATTAGCACGTGACACCTGCTGCCGCCTTCCTGATGCCCGACTTCACCTCATCGGTCTGTCGGGTGGCCCGGGTATTCTGCTCATACATCTTTCGTTGGAAAAAAAAAGAAAAGAAAGAAAAGAAAGTGATGATTGGACCTGATGTCAACGCTGACGATGGGTCGAGGGTAGGGGGAGCTTGTTTAGTGCTGGAAGCACCTGCTGTTTCTTAAGCAAGGTCAGTGCTTTCGCCGAGCTCTTTGAAGAGAAGGTCTGTACAAGACTGCGGGTAAGATTTATGGCGAGGGAGGACGGGGGACGATTGAGGGGAAGAGGGAGAGTGTAAAAAGTGAAGGAAGGGATTAAGACATTCCGTTAGTGCAGTGTCTTCAGTATGGACTGGGCGAGTAGGGCCACTTGATTAATGCTGTGTCGCCTTCTTTTGGCGGTTAGCAGGTGTGCAAATTTAGGGGAGGCAATCGAGGCGACGGGCTTGACCCTACCTGCGATAACATTGCCACCCGAGCAATGCAAACTGTTGAATGGTCTGCTGCGTGCACAATGCGGCTCGCACACTGCCATTTGCTTTTATTACATCTCGTTTGTATTTCTTATTTGCGCGCGCTGCTCGCGCCGCCACAGTGCACCGCTTGTTCCGGAGGTCTGGGCGCCCTCGGGGTACTCGCCAGCTCCTCCTGGCACTGGCCGGCGGCCTTTGTGGGCGGCTGATGAGGCAAGTGAAGCGAGAAGCACCGCCGCCCGCCATAAAGAGGCGATTGTGGTCGCAGCGTTTTGTAACGCTAATATGTGCAGCAAATGGAGTCCCCGCCACAATGCCTCCCGGAGTCCGTTTGATGGCGGAATGTTTTTGTGACCTGCACTGCCTCACGAGAATGGGAAGAGTTTGTGTGAGACTTTTATTGGCCCCTACCGTCTCGTCTGCTCGCTATTGTATTCTGCAGCTACAAATCCGAGACTAATAGAGCCGCTGGTTTGTCGAGACCTCCGAGTCTTGTATCAGGATCGTATATTGAAACTCGCGCAGACATTCGATACACACGACATTTCAAACACGGACATTTTTGTTCGCATAAATCGCTGCGCCAGGTTCCGCCGAACAACGAAGTTGATGTTGAGAAGGATAAGACTTGTCGTGAGGAGGTGGATGTCAAAGAGTGCACGTGGATGGCGGAGTATGATGTTTCCGACTAGACCGTCAAGCCACTTCTCTCTAGACTGGCGAGCTGGCTATTTTCAGGTGAAAGAAAACAAGTTAGCATTACGAGACGAGGGTGGAGCACCATCAGTGGGTGGGAAGGGGCACACCTTGTACAGCCCACAGGCCCACAGTCCCACAGGGCCCACAGGGCCACACAGCCACAAGGCAGTGAGCGACGGTCGGGCAAGGCGACCAAGAGCAGCGCTTGTCCCCCATTACCGCCTGCACTGCCTGCCGTGGAGGACCCCAACAATAACTTGGCCCCATCCGACATTTGTCAAGTATAGACTTTCGCTCTTCACCATGTTTGGTCAGTAAACAAATCCGCGATCTTACCTGGGCCCCGAGACCATTCTGCTCCATCTGCGCTCCCTACCCAAGCAGCGCTCCGCTCCGGGTATTGTTCGTTGCTCGCTGCTGAATCCTCCTCCCGCCTGCCGCGGCTTTGAACAGTGTGGGCGGAAGTTCTTCATCAGGGTATCACTTCTACAGCGGCCGCTATCGCACAGGCTCAACAACTCTGTTTGTTTAGAGCCGCTTCAACTGCAAGGGAGAGAAGCAGGACGGGTTTCCGGTTGGCCGCGAGATGCGCCAGTGTCATCGTCTGCCGAATCTGACCATCTCCACCCCGCGTAGCGAATGTCATCGTCTCATCGCTCTTTTCCTCGCCCAGCTAAGATAGATAACCTATAACTTGTCCTCGATCAACCAGAGAGTGCCATTCAGCCAGGCACAACTCAATAGCAAGCGTAGAAGGAATAATCAAACAACAAGCGGAAACAAACAAAGTTTACAAAGAGCGCGATGATGGAAGTTTCCGCAGGTTTTCCTCTGTCATCGTAAAACCCTTCTCTGATCGTCAGCGTCCTCCTCAAGCCTTTCATTGCCTTCACCTCTACTTGTCAATACATTTGCCATCGGTTATCAATGCCTTTTCTTAAGTAGAAATCAGAAATAGTTGAAAATAATTTAATAAAAAAGCAGAATAAATGTGACAAGTTTATAAACAGACCACAAATGAATATCTTACTGACAGCTACTCTGGCACTCACTCGGTGGTTGTTTGTCACACAGAAAATTAATACTTATACGACCACCATCACGAACAAATCAATCAATCAATCAATCAATCAATTGAACAGGAAGCAGTCTTCTTACTTTGTTTATTCAAAATTAAGCTTGAAGGCGGCCATGTTGTCAGGGTTAGGACACTTGCACAGTCCGGTTGCTCAGCGAGGGTTTCCCACTTTGTCAGTCCATGGTACATCCGGTACATTTTACTGACACCTACATCACAGGATTTATATTTCTATCTGAGCCTTTCACGATGTGTGTGTGTGTGTGGTGCGTGTGTGCGTGCGTGACGATCACAGAGGGAGTAGAGGTACTAATACTAGAGAGAGAGAGAAGGACGCTACAAACAAAGCGCATGAATGTCTTTCTCCACCCGATATCTCACGCTTCAACCTTTAGTGTATGTTCGAGGTTCCAGGAACTTTCAAAACTCCATTGGCACGATGTGGATGGAGACGTCCAAGGTGTTCCGTGCACCCAGTCTTTGATGTCAAGTGCGGCTTGATGATGGCCTCCTCCATGTCACGTGTCTGATCACGTAAAGCCTTTACAAAGCAACCAAATAAACCACATCGCGACTAGTCTAGGGAGCAGCAGCTACTCCACAAGTAGTAGTAGCAGCGGTTTCATCACCAGTGACCTCATCATCACCGTGTATCTAGGTCTCCTTTCTCTCTACAATAAACAGGACGAGGCTGGGCGTTTCGGGGGAAGCAGCTGTTAGACATCCGGTGGTTTGGCGACAAGATGACCAGTCTCAACGACTTGCAGACGACTGGCGATGGACAGGCTCCGGAATATGTCAGTGAGACTGTGTCCAGGCCTCACAGCTGGCTGTCAAGATTTGCCAAGGACCAGATTATTGGCCCACTTATCACTCCCCCCGTATTGCGAGGTCAGGGCTGTGGTTGCTGTGCTGACACTGTCACCATTCACTGGGGTGGCTGGGGCTCGTGAAAAAGGAGCAGCAAGCTGGAGGCACCCAGTGATCGTCTCGCATTGCCCTTGTCACGAGAGAAAAGTAAGCTGGAACAAAAACTGAACACGAGAAGGAAGAGTGTCCCAAGAGTTCTTTGTTCGTCGTCCTTGAAGATGACAACGGATGCTGGATCCAGCCAATGTGGAGACAGCCTATGATGGTGTGATGAGTGTGCTGAGGAGAGGACCTCTGACCGCAGTGGAAGGTGACTGCGCTAAGACAGGACCACAGGCAGCAGTGGACTCCGCTGGACATCGGACATCACTGTCGGGACTGCCAGCAGGAGCTCTGCACGGACTGTGTGGGCAGCCAAGCCCACTGAAGCCCACTTATGGACTCGGACGTGAAGGTGGGCTGCAGAAGCTCGTGCTGCCGGTCTGGCGACTCTGGCATCACGTGACTGTCGAGCATGCGCAGAGCCGCTAAGCGGGTGCAGCTCGTCGTGTTTGCACAGGTACAATGGCGCGCGGCGCGCTCTCCTTGAGCAGCCCCAGCGCCACCTAGCGCCACACAGGCCATTAAGGTCTTGACGAAAGGGAGGGACAAGAGCAGCCAGAAGCCAGCACTCCAGGCCACTCTACCTGTGTGTATGTCGGCGTGTTTATGGTGGTCGTCACACACAGGCCTGTGTGCTCCACGGACAGCACCTTCCTGTCGTCACACACTCGCCAAAGTCTGTCCTCCTAAAGCCATAACTTGCCGTCTGTTCTCCTCCTTACCGGGTGGCTTCACCTGGATAACAGCACCAGGGTGCACACCTGCGCACAGTACATACACAGCCAGAGAGTCCAATACACAAAGGTAACAGCTCGCTTTCCTCCTGCACCGAGAAATCAAAAGCCATTTTGCCGACTGACTCGGGAATAACCACCACAGGTGGCCGTGCGACCCTTGGGTCACGAGGTTAGAGCCTCTGGCATCCAGCAGCCCTGTGCAAGTGCCAGCGATAGGTGTGTATGGACGACAGTGTGACAGTCACGTGTTTACAGCTTGAAGGTGAGACAGTGACAGTCTGTCTGCAACCCTGCAGAGCCTGGCATGGCGGACTGCTGACACCTGAGACACTGTCGTTACCAAAGGGGAGGTGATGGCCACCCTGATGTTGGTGACCGCTCTCATTCCTATTACCCTGACTGTGGTGGTGTGGACGTTGATGTTGTCATACGGAGTGTTGCCGTAGTTGTCTCAGTCTGCGGACCACAACCTTCTGCGCAACGAGTAGGAGGTGGTCATGAGGCTATGAAGACAAGGATGTCAACCTCGGAGTAGAGATAAGAACAGGGGAAAAAAGGCGGAATTTTTGTTACTTGCATAGAAACGTCTGGAACAGAAAACCTTATCAGTGTATGTCTATGACAAATAACAATCCCATGTTAACAACACAACGATGTGGAAGACTATGTCACCATGGCCGCAATAATCTTGTCCCTGAGTATAGACTGACAGAACAAACAGAGGTGTAGAAAGACAGGAAATAATGAGAGCGAGATAAAGACAGGGAAAAAAGAGAGCTGTAGAAAGAAAATAACTTTCTCTGCTTAAATATATATATATAAATAAAGATGTATTAAATATCTGTAATTATAAAATAACTGCAGTATATAAACAGTATCAATACATGTATCAAATGAAGGTGCCAGACACGCGGGTCGCTACAGGTTGACCAAGTACCTGTGAGACAATAAGGATCCTGTAGTAACAGGAAGTAGAAGAGTATAAAATTATTTGTCACACTATGTTTAGAATAAAGCAACAACAACAACAAAATGTCGGTGACAAACTATAGCTAATGGTCTCACAAATATGAAGAATGCAAATCATTCTCTACAGACACACTACATTTTTTTTCAGGAATTAATATGAAAATAGTTTGTGACTTGCGACACTACAACTTTTTAATTTTGTGTGGAGACGAGTCCACCCACAGCTTGAGTCTGTCGAGGTCCAGTCAAACAGAACAAAATAGCGAATAACACTTGGTGAGGACGCCACCTCATGATGACATTGTTCATCTAGTGTCTTTCATTCCACCAGACACTCCCACTCCCACTCTCATTTTGTTTCCATTGCTGTATTTTAAACATGTTATTCATATCTTGTAGGAAACGATCCGCTGTAACTAGGCATTGGGAGTAGATGTTTATTTTATTCATTCATTCCCTTTCTTTTTTTGGTCTTATTTCATGCTGTCTCAGAGTGAGTGAGTGAGGGGGCGAGTGAGTGAGTGAGGGGGCGAGTGAGTGAGTGAGGGGGCGAGTGAGGGGGCGAGTAAGTCAGTCAGTCAGCTGCATTTTCAATTTCCCACCTGCTCTGGAGTCGGAAACAAGTTGAACAAATTTCTGCACAAGAAAGCTGCTGGAGTGAGTTGTGTCGGTGTGTGGTGCTTTGTCGGCTGTTGTGTCTAACATCTGCACAGGGCAGCCTGGATGTTATGGAGGGTTAATACCAGCCCCTTCCCCCTTCCCCCGGCCCTTTGTCTCTCATTCACCTGGCCACACCGAGCGTCAGCTGAACTGAGGGCTGCTGTGTGACGTACATACAACAGGCGCTGACTTCATTGCTCCCCCGACAGATGAAATGTTGAGACTGGGGTGGGTGAGGCCCCGCCACATTCCCCCACGCATGGCCGCCTTCTCTCCAGTGACTGAGTGACTGACTGCACCGCCAGCAAAAAACCAACAACTACAGGAGGTCTGTCTTTGTGATACACGGGACTGAACTCTCTCTCTCACCGATACCATCCAGCAGCCTGGCCACCCTGATCTTACCTTCTTCTACCTGATATACAGGTGTAGGTAACGACAGTCCTATGCTGGATCTCTAGATACACTCGCTTTACAGGTGTAGGTAGCGACTGTCCGAGGTTTGGTCTCTTGCTACACTCGCTGATACAATAGTGTCGGTAATAATAATACTAGAGACAGAGTGTGTGTGGGTATGTAGACATGCGACTGTTTAACAGGAATACCCGGTAAAGTACAAACATTTGAGTGTCGGATGGTGAGCTGAGTACCTAGCACTGAGTGGTGAGTAGTGAGCAGTGAGTAGTGTGTAGGATGACTGCACTGGGCTGAGTATTGTCATCCTGCAGACTGCAGTGTGTCCTGGCGGTCTGTGGTCGTGGACCTGTCACACCAGTGTGTTTGTGTATTTGTTTGTGTTTGTGTTTTGTGTTTGTGTTTGTGTATTTGTTTGTGTTTGTGTTGTGACTGCTGCTCTGTCCCGCCATTCAGTCAATGAGCTGAACGGCTACTTTACTCATTGCTTCACTTTGCTGCAGCCTTGATGTGGTCAGAGGTCAGGGGTCAAATGAAAAACCATTACTTCACTGGAGGTGTGATGTCCAATGGCTGCGCTTCCTATGGTCAACTTCTGGCTGACAGTTATTAGCGGGACTTCACCTGAGCTGGGGGTGTAGCCCCACCCCCATCACACTCACATTTATAGGGGGGGAGTGAGGGGGGAAAGTGTTTTGTAAAAAACAGTTTACAATGTTGCGTCTTACTGGGGTGGGGAGAGAAAAGCACGAGCACAATTTCTGTGGTTTATACAGACTGTGTGATAGTACCACCCGTAATGTAAGACCGTGAACCCACCCCGTTATCACTACGGCCGTGTGTGGATATGAAAGACGACAACCCTGGTCACACAAAGTGGGGGTGTCTTCAGGCCGCTAGGGGGGGAGTGTTACCCTTACTCCACCTACCCCGCCGTAACCCTTCCCCCTCACGGGTGTGTGAGCTCCGGGTATTGACTTGATGGCGTGTGTGAAATGAGTCACACAATCACACACATTGCTTCAAATAATCTTTTTAATATTCCTTGGAGCAGAGTACAGTCTCATTAATTTTTGAGGACGTGGTGCCGTGTGATCATTTTCCTCCCAGCTGTAAGTGTTCCTTGTTAACAGCCTTCTAACCCATCAGCTGTGTTGTAACAAATATTTTATACACGACTATAGAGTGTCAACCTTAGTGTACACTTACTATACACTTACTATTACTACTTACTACTGTACACTGTACACTTACACACTTACTTACTACTGACTGCACTACTATACAGTACACTTACTAACTGCTACGCTAACACTTACTACATACTGTAGTTGTGTAGTTGTCGGGTAGTCTGTAGTCTGTAGTCAGGGTAAGAGCCAACTACCGACCAGGATTGGCTGCACTCCACTAGACCTCGCCGCTCAGCCACTCAGCCACTCACGGTGATGGCGATACAATCATGGTTGTCTCTCCAACATTCGAAATAAAAGTAAAGGTCGTTTAACGAGGGCTGTTTTGTCACCCCGCCATGGTCATGATGTGCCGAGCGTCGCGTGATGAAGTGAAATTGTCGAGGCATAAATCTCTCGTCATCTCCCTCCCACCGCCCCCCGGGGTTACGGCTTGTGTGTTTCTTGCTCACCTCCAAGTCCGGCCACGCCCTCCAGCCACTAACGGACGGCGCCAGCTCGTGGCTGAGCCAATCAGCGCGCTCGGGGCATAGCAGGGTGGCGGTGATTGACTGCTGGCCTGTCTGCCACTGACACTGGCCCCGCCCACTCAGCAGGCGATGGCTGACGACGCGCGCGGACACCGACATCACTTTACACATCGTGAGAACAGACCAAACGAAAGACAAATGTTTTCTTAGCTCACGGCGGGTGGCTGGCATCTAAGCCAATGATTCACACCACTGCTGCTCACTTGTGCGGCCAGGCGTGTCAGTGACGTGCAGTTGCTGCACCACGTAGACTCGGTCTGGCACCACGTACGTCACGTACGTCACGGCGACTGTTGATTGCATCCTGCGAGAGAAGTGTCGGACCATCGTCATGCCAGTCTTGTAGTCGTGTCGCTCGGGTGTGGCGACCAAAGTGCAGCGATCCGTGACTGAAGGCGGGCGAGTGGTCTGCGAGTGAGTGCCAGTGATTTGGTTGATTGGGAGCCAGGTGTCGCCCTGTCGCCTTCTGACCAGCCAGTCGTGTGGGGGGACCAGTCGTCCGAGGGTTTGGGGGAGGGGAGAAGATGAGGAGGATACACGTCAATGACCCTCCATGTGCCAGAGCGTGTCGGCGCTGCTAACAACTGTGAGTAGCAGAAATATTTGTCTGCAAGTGCAGCCAGCCATTGCCGTGCTGCAGGAACCTGTTTGTAGTCACCTGGCTGAGCGGAGACTGCGTCACACCTAGGAACCTCCGGGGACACCTGTCCCCCTCCTAGCCCCACCCCCGACAGGCACACACCCTCGAGTACCTGTCGTAGTGAGTGCGGAGAGTGGTTCGCTGTGCCCACCAGGACCGACAGTCGCAACAGTCCGCGTGCTGTGTGTCAGTGTACGTGCGCGCGCTCACGCGCTTTGTGTTGGAGTGCGTGGCCGGCAGGTCTTGTTTGTCTATTGGTTCAACACCTACAGTCTGTGGAGCCGCAAGTCGTCGTCGGTCACAGATGTGGTGGTTAGTCGTCACCACGGTGCAGTGGAGTACCTGTGCACACCCAGAGCCGAGTGCCGACAAGCTCACCTGCCGTCGCCACCCGCTCCGCTTTGATCTTTGATTCCAAGAGGAGAGCTCACCCTACAGACACTTCCGGATGCCTAGCTGACGACTTACAGTCGGCGGAAAAATCTTGATAGTGTGAACCACTCAGTGCCGCCAGTCGCAAGACAGTGGTTCACCTGGAGCCGGAGACAAGCGCAGTGACACCCACTCGTGTCTCTTGTCTCATCGCGACTGATCGTCGTCAACACCTGAGTCGGGAGGTACACGGCGCTACACCTGTGACTCGCCATACCGGTACAGTACCATTGCTCTTCTTTCATCCTCTCCTAAAGCTTTTTGTATATTTATTTAAAAGTTATTTATTGCGGAGGTCACGTGTTGAGAGCACGCGGAAGAGGTGAGAGGTACAACACGGGTGCGCGTTCAGTCCACCCGTTTGTCAGAAGGTGTTCACAACACGACAACCGCTTCAGCTGCTGCAATAATCCGCAAGTCAATGGAAGTCTGTTCGCAACCCGTTTTCCGCCGGTGGGACGGGAGGGTCAGGGAGGGGAGACGAGGGTGATTGTAATATGAAAGAAAGCTGTAGGCCAGGTGTAAAGTGGGGGACTGAGTGGTGAGCACGGTAAGCAGCAGCAGTGTTCACATTCAGTACAGACTGCACTTGGTGCGGCTTGTCTTCATCTATTTGTTGTTGTTGTTGTTGCTTTTTATTTTACACCAGACAGACACGCACATGCGCACTTTCTCAAACTCTAACACACAGGAACTAAAATATATATGTAGCATATAAACACGGACACACAAATACGTGCAAACACACGCGCGCAGCTAGTTGTTGTGGTGTGTCCCACTGTGTCCACCTCTCGGTGACAAGTGTTGTTGTCAAAAGTACCTCTCGTCCGCGGCTGAGCTGTAAGTGTGTAAGCGTGTGTGAGTGTGTATATATGTGTGTGAGTGTGTGTGTGGATGCTGGAGTTAGCCCCTCGACTAGTGACACCACAGCTACAGGCCTGTTCACTGTGACAACCACGGTCTAACTAAGAGGTGTAGCTGCACTCGGTGCACCACTCTCCACCCTATTCGCCTCCATTTTATTCTGTAATTTCACGTGCATCACCTGCATTAGCTCATAACAACAACTGTTTGTACACAGTAACTGGAGGTGTGTAGGAGTGAAATCACAAATGTCGGAGTGTAGCAGTGACGGGGTGGCCCAGTCAGGATGCCACTACTGCTTTCAAACAGGAAGTTACAACGGCCAAGTGGCCATGTCCGGTGTCATCCCAACAAAATGTAGCTGTAAGTCTAGCAGTCAGCTGCACCAGCTGCACCAGCTGCAGGATATAACAACAGAGGAAAATGGTGTAGTAGTTACATCATCACTACACAAATAGTCAGCTCTGTTCAAGTCGTTTGCCGAAGTACAAGTACCCGTGATACCCACATTGCGACACAATTCACAAATTTCAAACGACTCCGGCAACAAGATGGAGGCCTGCAGCAGCGCTTAAAATACAAAAATATTTTAAAATGTGGGAAATCCCGTGCACAGTTTATGACAAAATATATGAGTGTTTTTCTCTCCGTGTTCGCCTGTCTGTACAGCTACTCCTCCTCTATACTCATCTAACTGTGTGTTACACGTGTTGTAACATGCTATGTAATGCATTACAAATATAGCAAGTCATTTCGATGTCACCCTCGTGTTAGGTTCCGATGGCCTAAGGAATAAAAATATTCTGTTATTACTGTTAGTCTAACTACACTAAGTTGACACATTTACTGCCAGTCTCGACACCTGTGTACCTACGGGTGGGGGCCGTGGAGCCATTTTCTACACACACCTTGAGTCGTCTGCTCCGTGCTTTCACTCAGGAGGCGACAGATCGCTACCACCCCGACATCTCCAATGGATTTCTGAGCAGATTTTGCTTTGAGAAACAGCCACAGGTGACACCGTCCTCCCCTCCCCCTCCCGTCCGCCATAACAAAGGTGCAATGGCCTCACCTGCCCGACTACCTTCGCCAGTGTGTGTGCGCGCGTGTGTGTGCACGTGTATGTCACGTTGTGGAGAGACAGAACGTGCATTCTTCGTATTCATCAAACTCCTCCACACCTTTGTTTGTAGCCCGCGACTAAACTGTACACAACATTTAGCAAAATGTGAAAGATGTAGGCTTGTTAAATGTATTTATGACGAGTGTTAGCATCTACTTTAATTATTCTTTAAGCGTTGTGATATGTTATTTTATTTCATTTTATTTATTATTAATAGTTTTTTTTTGTTGTCGTTTGAAATTCTTTGTTTAATATTTCTTTGAAGTCAGTATTATTTTTAAAAGTCATTGTACAACGTGAAAGAATCACAGATTACTGCTGAGTTCAGTTGGTGATAAATTGTAATAATTTTAATTACTTCAACAATAATTTTAATTGTGACAATAATAACTGCTATAATAATTATTCTCAATATTTAAAATAGCAATAATATTATTATTTGTAAACTTTAAAAGAAACGCATGTTTACATGTGAGCATTTTCTGCAATAGTTGTGAATTCCGAGCAGTTGTGATGATATGATAGTTAAATATCTGAACTACAGTTCTCTTGCCCCACCCACCCCACCACATCTCAGTATGGGGTGGAGGGAAAGATAGGGGAACGAGGAAGCGAAAGAGTTTTTTTTTAAATCAACATAAGAATTATTAAAATTAAATGGAATGTCTGTCTGTCTGTCTGTCTGTCTGTCACACTCACACAGTTTTCTGCATTCCTCCCTCCCCTGCCCCCACGTGTACCCGCTGTTGTCGCTCTCTGTGCCCGCGACTCGATTTTCAGATTTCAGATGCATTCTGTCAAACGGTCATCTTGTGTTATTCACTTTTGAAAAAACGAGTTGAATGCATCTGTGGATTGTGAGATAATACCTGGTCCTCACGCGACAGCTTTGGCCGTGCGCGGTTACTGGTGGTGGTGGAGTTCTTGCTGGTGTTATTATCTAGCAGCCGGTGCACAGCCTGCTCCGCCATGTACACCCCATCCACACACCTGTCCCCCCTCCAACACACACACACACACACATACACACAGCTCGGAGCTGTTTAATATCTCGAGCCAGACGACTACAAGTACCTGGACACTAATCCTGGCTTGTCCCACATCACACCTACAAGATCATCTTCGTCAACATTCCTCACCCACCACCTCCTCCTCCACCTCTCCCCGCCGTGTCTCTGTCTGTCGCCGGCTGCTGCTGCTGCTGCTGGTGTATTGAGCGACGGGCACAGCACTGTCGCCGACTGCCCGCCTCCATCCCTCCTCTGATCCCTTCACACCATTGTCCTCCATCGACCTGTGCCTTGTTCTCTTTTTCCCCAACTTGTATCGTCTGCAAATTGCATCCGAATCGAAATCGATTCTCAAACAACCTCGCGACGATGGCGTCATGTAATGTAGAGGTTGTCGCGCCTGTCGTTGGTACCGATGTGTGACAGGCAAATACATGTACAGTGTATTGAGTGCACGTGTGTCACACGCCCTGTCCTCCCTCTGTGCGTCTGTCTGTGTGAGCGAGGAGAGCAAGCGAGTGATGGATGGAGTAGGTGAGTGGGTGAGTTTGAGTGAGTGAGTCTTGTGTGCATGTTCACAGGTTTATCTGTATTGTGTGTGTCTGTCTGTCTGCCTGTCTGTCTGCCTGTCTGTCTGTCTGTCTGTCCCTATGGTTTAACCTCGGTGTCGTCGTCCCATGCCCCAACATCAAGTGCCCCCATCATGCAAGTTCCGTGTTTCACGGTCGAGTGTGCAGCCAGTGTGTCTGTCGGTGTGTCTGTCGGTGTGTCTGTCGGTGTGTCTGTCGGTGTGCCTGTAGTGGTGACGGCCTGAACTCTTCACAGCTCGCCATCTTACTCACATTGTCGTCTGCTGCAGTGAGCGATAACAGCGATAACTGAACACAACAACCACATACCCTCCCTGGTGACGTGTGTTCACTCGCTGTTCACACTGCGCATGTCAGTCTCATCTGTGACGTAACGTCACCTGGCGGCCATGTTGTGTGAGGCTGACATGCGCAGTGCAGCAAAGTCTACAACAGCCTCAGAAACATTTGCAGTGACAGCCACAGTGCAGTGCACCTCACATGACAGTGCCACACACCAACAACCAACCATGAATGAAGTGAACTGTTTGTCTCGTGGAGTTTGTTGAAACTGTAAACTGTCCGTGTGAACTTGTGAAATCAAACACAAGCTTAGGTACAATCACACATACGTCACTTCCGGCAAGAAAAAGATGGTGGATGTTGTAGTAGGCTGACATCAACATTCTGCACATTTCCACAAAATGTAACAACTGTACCATACATACAGGACACGGCGGTGTGTAGCACATCATTAAACAATCCGTTTACATAAGTATAAGTCAGGTAAATATACTTCAGAGATTTCACAACAATTACAGTTTGTACTGACATGAAGTGAGTTTTTATCATTTGTGTAGCAGTTACCAGCTGTAGTCGGGTGTGTAGTACAAGCGATGTGTTTCTACACTGCCAGCTGCTTATGTTATCACAGCTCCTAGTTCTTCTGTCTTTGCTTTTACTTACTTTAATTATTATTTATTAACAATATTAATTGCAAATGCTATTTGGTATACAGACTCCACTCAATATAAAAATAACTATCACAAGCTTTGTGAACATATTTATGTATTTAAACATTTAATTTGTGCTCGCAGTCGCTCTACACGCTCTGGGAATGTCTCCCTCACTGTCTTCCTTGAAGGTCCTTCCTCGCTCTCTCCTTTATTTCTGTGGTAATAACAGAACAGCTAAGCTGAAACAGTCTGTTACATTTACACAGACAGACACACAGACACACAGACTAGTGAGATGGAGAGAGCATGTGAATAGCTAAAGGCGCTGACCTATTGTAAGTGCAGACTGTGAAAACACTCTTCCCTGTGTCTGTCCCTCCCTCACTGTGCTGTTCATGTGTCCCCCGCATGATATATTCCCTTCAGTCTCGATAAATACTGGATTCATCTTTTTAGCCTTGATAAATACTGTATTCATCATTCAGTCTCGACAAAGCACTTAACAAAGAGTTTAATAAATCACTTAATAAAGCAATTGAAAATTTTACACCGCGAATGTTGCGGTTGTCATCGCACACACCATCACACACCATCACACACCATCACACATCATCACACCACGGCCTGTGTGGACATCGAGAGGCAGACACAAGCCGCTGTAACAAACTGTCCGACTGACTACAAGCCATGTGTATAAAGATACAAAATAGTTTCTGTAGCGAGGATAGCACACTGAGAAAGCAGTATGATAGGTTTTGTGATATGAAGCAACATGTAAACTAGTGTGATAAGCCATTTGAAGCAATACTGAAGATAATACGAGAAGCAATGTCAAAGCTAGTGTAAGAAGAGAGAAATAAAAACAAGAGCAATGGGAACAAAAACAGAAGAAGAACAGAATAAAATGTCAGCCACATCTAACATCTACTCTTTAGAAATTAAAATCATTCTTGTATGACAGTTGTATGATTGCTGTAAGCATGTTTATAAAATGAAAAAATTGAATTTGAGGGAAGGGTGGAAGAAAGAAAGCAAAACAAAAAAACAATGGGAACATTAAGAAGCCTCTTGCTTGAATTTATATATTAACAGATTTTTCAGTTTTGCATATTTTTGTGACCAAGGATAGAATACCCACAGGGAGAGAGAGAGGGTGGGTTGTGTTTGTCTGTGCGCCATTATTCTATCTGCCACTAAAATGTTTTTATGTGTGAGCAGTGTGCATGATGTGCTAAATACTACTGTTAAGAAAAATGGAAAAGAAAAAGGAATAAAATATTAATAAATGGGTTGTTATCATTTTTTAAAAAGCAAAGCCAGTTGACGATGATACTACTGTGGTTAGTGTTGCCGGTGAAGAGAGACATCCACCCCACGAGTACACCCCATGAATACACCCCATTATATTGAGGTGTACTACACATGGACCTCAGACTTTGCTTTTTGGACCTGGTGTGGACCTGGTGTGGACCTGGTGTAGCAACCTCTGTAACGGCCATTGATGGTTGCTGTAGTTAATGTATTTAAATATTTATTGGTGCCTTGTATGCAAGCACGTGTAGAGGAATGGAGAAAAGGAGATATGAGGCTCTCTCTGCGTGTGTTGCTGTTATTGTTGTTGTTGTTGTTTTTGTGGTTTAAAAAAATTGTGTTTTCGCTTGAGCTTGGTTATTGTTATTTGTATTACGGTAATATATTGTTAAATATTTTTTTGATGAAATAAATTAAACTAAACGAAATAATTAATTTATCTTAGCATGTACTAACTCCTTGCGGTATGTGTTCTATAAATAATTTTGTCATTAAAATATATTTAAAAACTTGATAACCGCAAATGAATGTATCACACAACCCCTTCCCTACCCCACTCCTCCCTACACTGCCCTGTGTGCTAGGCAGCTAGCTAGCCACTCACCTCCCTGTCCCTCCACCTGGGTGTGAGTGGCGTGAGTGGGGTGAGTGGGGTTAGGGTTAGGCGGGTAGCTGCACTCTACACTGCTCTCTAAGTGAACACACATCTGACTACATTAGTCGCTCGCTCCCCCTGTGTTAGCGCTCCAGTGATATTTAGTGTGACACAAGTTGTAACATGTGAAGCTGTGGATGTGATCACACATTGTTTGTCACATGACGTGTTTGTCTTGTTGTGCTGTTACTATTGTTAGTTATTGTTAGTCATTATCAAACTGTAGACATCACTAGCCTCATCTACAAACACGATGTGTTGCTGGTGTTGTCGCTGTTTATGATGACGGTATAACGACGATAACGATGACGACGGCAGTGTGGTAGCTGTTGTTGGTTGTTTGTGGTGGTGTTAGTGCTGACGTGTTAGCAGTTGATGAGGACCACCTCCAATTTGTGTTTCAGAGCGGACCACGGGGTTGAGCCCCTCCCTCTGCTTGATCCTGACTCGCCCGGGCAGGACAAACATGAACGGTGAGTAGTACTCACTTGCTCGCCATTGCACCCTGCTGCACTCCTGTTCTACAGTCTGCATCCTGTTTGCCCGTCACCTTGCCGCTAATGGTGTCGCCAGCCCCTAGGGATGTGCTATTGATTTGTCTTTCTTGTTACGCCATCACTCGCCGCCGCACCACGCACACACCGAGAAAAGCTTCCGCGCGGTGGGCGGCCTGTGTCCTGTTTGATCCTCCTCATCCTCACCTTTCCTCTACCGCAACACTTCGTCTACTAGCCGGTCTTAGTTACTGCTGTTATTGCTATTGTTATTAGTAGTAATGTTATCGGCTCAACCCTCTGAGCACTTATACATTGTGTACTTATACCACAAGGACCTGCTGCTAACTGAACACTGTCAAGACGACAGTGGGGGAAATTTGTTTTTTATCATTCCTCCTCTCAGGTAGACATGAGACCAAAGAACCTATAATTTTTGGAAAGAGAAAGTTTAAACTTCGCAATAAATGTAATGAAAATAGTATTTCCGTGCTGTCCCGGCAAAGCCATGTCGTAGCCCATCGTGCCAAAGGGTTGAAAGGGTTAAAATACTTCGTCATCACACCAGGCATCGTATCCTAGCGACACTTTCATATTTTGTTGTTATGACCGCTGCTGGCAATGAGCACCGACCTTAACCCCTGTTTCATTCAATTTCATGTTTTGTGCTTTTGTCAGAAACATTTCGTAAATTTACATAGATATGAAATACTTTTTATCGAATAATAATTGCACGGTTCTTTGCAAATAATTAATTCTCGCTTTGACACGATCTGATGCCACGAGCCGCTAGTTATCTCACAGCTGATATTTGTTGACTTTTGAATTAGTTATCAGTGCCAGTGATTCTTGTATTCGTCCGGACAGGTTGAGTAGCAGACAGACAGGCCTTCCACCCGTACTTGTACTGACTGTACTGAACTGTTCACTTCCCATACAATCTGTTGCTATGGCATCATGGACATGGCAGGCAGTCAGCCCTCGTCTCACTCTCAGACCTTGATACAAAGTGTGCACTAACGACATGCATCACATGGTCTAGAGGTCAGAGTTTAGGCTATGGTGTAGGTCAGAGTGTAGACTATATTGTAGGTCAGGGTTTAGCTTGACAAGACCATGGTCCCGGCATCTAGGTGGCCAGTGCGACCATGGACGTGTAGGTGGATCACAGACGTGTGTAGGTGGACTGCCGTCTGTCTGCCGAGACCAACGTCTTGCCAAGTTCTCCGCTGTTAGTCTCGGCGAGCCGTAACAAAGAATGTGACTAAACCGGAAGCTTTGTAGTAGCATGCCTCGTTTTAGCAGTTAACTGGAAACAATTGTCTGCCAGCATCCAGTAATACCAGTTGGTGGTGCGACAGCTCACATCCTGTATGTGGCTTGGCAGTAATTTTCTGCGCAGTCTTTATCTGCGATCGTCGAAGCTTTTCTCAGTTTTTTGTCATCGTGATGTCAGCCAGCGACCGTCTACACACGATGTACACAAGATGTGCCCAGGATGTGGCGGCTGCTGCTACAAATCCCCGTAGGTTACCTTGAGTCTGTTTTCGCTCGTCAACCTTTCATCTGTTTGCTCATTGTGTACATTATTCAAAAACATGGCCTCAATCGAAACCTCAAGAAGGGAACGGATGGAGTATTATGTAAGAAAAAAATGCATTGGAATATTTTACTTACCTGTATATTATTGAAGAATAATTCAGTGTGCTATTCAGTCAGTTCTGCACACAGAAGACGGTTAATATAGAACATTATTATGTATCAGTACTTTAGACAGATAATGTCAAAGTCCAGACACAAGTCGCAGTTCTTCAGAAGGAATTATAATTTAGTCACTGATGCAGAGACACCAGAGGGAGACATTTATACAGAAGATTATTTTTATTGTGAAGGAAATATTTATATATCTCTATTAACATCTGTAAATCTCCGAATTGAAAGTACTCAAGTGCTGTAGGACAACATTTCTCAGTATTATCGGCATCATTTAGGATTATCGACTTCACTGATAATTTAGTTTAAAATAATTGTTTTCATTGAGAGCAAACTAAAGTACAATTTCAGATGATTTAATTCTTAATTAGTATAATTCATCAACACCACGGATAGAAGTATTTTGATTAACAGTATGATCTGTGAGATTAAGTCCATTAAAAAAATAAAACCGATATATATAATAAATAAAAGCTCAGCCAGGCTAAGACCTGAATCATTGTAAACTATTTCTGACCATTCCTACAGCTGACTAGAGCTTGTAGGGGTCGGTCCCTGTGAGGTGGGCTGACAGTAAGATTATTAGAACACAGCAGACACAACACTTGTCTCAACATGTGACGACAGCTGCTGGACTTGCACACAGATGTCGGAGTAGGTGTTGACAACAATGTAGATGTCAAAGTTGTCTTTATACAATGTAATAGAAGCCGCGGCAAGCAGAGCGAGGATTAGTGAGGCGCTTGGTAGCAGGGGTCAGCAGGGGTCAGCAGGGGTCAGCAGGGCGTGTCCTTGTGGCAAAAGTGCACACTGGTTATATGTTAATGTTTAACAGTTGACATCATGGGATGCTGCAATACACAGCAATACTGTGTTGTGTTTACTACACATCGCTTCACTCACTGTTCACATCACAGTCACCAGCTATCACACGACAGACGTGTGCGGTTGTAGCAACTTCCGCGGATGTTCACAAGCACTCATTGCTTTCTCTCTCTCTTTCTCTCTCCTCTTTCTCTCTGTCTCTTTTTCACACACACACACACAGAGATATTACGAGAGAGCAGACTCACACAGAAGAGAGTGAGAGAAGAGTTCACCCTCCGACTGAGAGAACTGTGTGTTTGTGTGAATGCCAGATGTGTGTGTGAAGTGCTGGTCCCTGTGGAGTAAGGGTGCGTGCAGCTGTTTGCATAACTTCCGTTCGTAAGTTTACTGTGCTCAGAATAAATTTGTTGAAATATTGTCCGGTACAACAGAAACACTCACACTTCATTATCATCCTTCAGTCTCTCTCTCTCTCGCGTGCACGCTCGCTCTTACTCGTCTACTCGTTCACTCAGACAGACAAGTACATGTATGTCATGTTTGTACTGTGTGCCCGACACACCTGTAACAAAGTCAGTTGTGACACAATCCGCTCGTGCACAGAGAAGCCGATGGTCCGTGTCCCGTTGTGCCCTCGTCAGCCGCAGCATCTGAAGCTGATGGCGCGCCCTCACCTGTCTTTACAGGAGACATTCCAGTTCTGCTGCTGAATTTGTCGGAAACCTATCTAAAAACTCCAATTCCCGCCCTTTGCTGGCTTTGTTTCATATTTTAATATTTAAACACACCAGAGGAGAAGGGAAGTAGAGGGCGGGGTAGATCGGGTGCCCTGACGCCGCAAGAGACGGGTGTCCACACATCTTCAACATTAAAAAAAATCCTTAGTAAACGGATTTTTATTTCATAATTTTTTTATCGTAAATTAATAATATTATTATTAAAATAGATATATTATTTTTTAATTTTTATTCTCTTGTCTTCTATTTCCACAATATCTCTGATCTTTTTATGAACGGGAATTATTGGCCGAGTGCTAACAACGTGCAGTGAGAGCGCGTGCGAGAGAGAGAGTGTGTTGGTGTGTGTTTGTGTGTGTGTCTGTGTGTGTCTCTGTGTGTGTTTATGTGTTTTGTGTGTGTGTTTTCGCGATGTTCTACTTTTTGTGTAGTCGTGCTTTTATCCGGTCTGCCTGGAGACCTTATGGAAACATTCGAGCTTACATCCCATAATAGTGTCCACAATGTGATTGTTCCTTTGATTTATAATTTATCAGCTGGTGAAGATTAAGACGCGTGGATGACAATACAACAGCTGAAGTCAAGGCTTTAAAGCAGAAATGGAAGCTAATATCATTGGATAAACACAAAAACATCAACAAACAATAATTCATCTCAAACCTACATCTCGCCGACATTTGTCTCACAGACAACTTACATTGCATGTTGCATCAGTCAGACACCTGAGGCAGGGAAGCAGCAGGATGATGACAGGCTAACCTGTCCACTCAGGTACATTGTACCAAGTCATTATGTCAGTCAGACTCACATAGGTCCAGTGGACTTTCATCTGTTTGGTGTCGTCCGCCTTTCTCCTCCTTCGTCAGACAGGATGTCCTCGTCCTCAAGCTCTCGAGTCTTTCTGTTGTGAACACTTGTCCCGCTCAGTGTTCACTGCTACTCTAGCGCTCATAGTCGTGAGTAGTTTAATTATCATTGCCCGGGGGACGACTGGGTGTAATTCTTGATCCCCCCTCCAGTCACCTTCAAGATGCGGCGACCAATCGATCACGTGTTCCAGGCCCTAGCCTCGGGCCTTCATGTCGCGGGCTTTCTCCTGTACTGTCGGATGAACAAGATCCTCCTTCTTCAGGAGGACGCATAGTCACACTGCTTGAGAGGCGCCGCCAGTAAATTATTATTGCGGAAAAAAAAAACATTCTGTATGTAACATGTTGTACCAGATACAATTAAATTACAAAAATTAATGTGGTGCGCGAGCTTTGCTCTGTAAAGTCCTCGTCACACTTTGTTCTCGTCCTGAGACAGTCACAGGGCGTCAGTGGAGGGCAGCAGTGGCGCGCGGTGACAGTCGGTGTGGTGCTGCTACTGTGTTACCACTGTGTTACAGTGGTGTTACAATGGTGTTACACTGGTGTTGCAAGGTGGTGTTAACAGTTTACAGCCGGAAACTTTAATCACACAACAGTCGCCGCCACCTCATACATAAAGTCAAAGAATCAAAGCCAAGTGTGAGGACTGAGGACACACTATATCTGTAGCACATGTAGACAAATATAGACAAATATAGACAAATATATTACAGTAACACACATTCAGACTGCAGTGACATCATCCAGTCAGCAGGAGTTGCAATACTCAAATGTTTAAAATGGTCCACTGAGGTAATCTTCACTTATCGTGGCACTGTAGCACAAAAAAATTATTTACAGGTAATAAGTCATCTATTTCTAAAATAAAATACAGAAATACTTATCCCTTTTTTTCTCTCAAACTCTCAAACACGTGTCCACTGTCATTCAATGTGGCATGCACTCGGGAAGGACGAACTGTTTATTGTTTATTCCATTCACGGGATGATGCCGTCAGTTGTTACCTGCTTTTGTGATATTATAGTGAATGGAGAGGGAGTGTCTTTCGTTCTCTGTTGCTGGGTTGATTTATTTATTTGTTTGTTTATTTATTGTGCTTGCTTCACGACAGCGATCTCCTTAGAATGGGTCTCACAGCACGGACACACACACAAGCATGCTAGACACAGACACACCAACCAACACCCAACACACCCACACGCACACCCTGTCTGTAGGTGGGGTAGAAGGAGGGGGTCCCTATCACCGCCATGCGCACCTGGCCATGAAGGAAGGTGGCGAGCAAACAGCTGACGACAGGTGAGGATGCCCAAGTCAAACTTGCATCTCGCCTGCTATTGTCAGCGGGACCCCGGGGGTAACACAAGCCCTGTATGAACTGAGCACCAACCTGTGGTGCAGTGAACGGCCGGTGTGAACAGATCCGTTGATCGGTTGATTCCTCTTAAACCGCCATCTCGCGCTCTCCCCGGGGTCAGCTGAGTAGTATTCAGTTTTCTTTTTGGCAATCATATTGAACTAATGCTCTCTCCATCAAACAAACGACATTACAACAAACAGGCACTAGAATCACTAAATAATAAAGTATAACAAATAGTGAAACTGAAAGTAAACAGTCAAAAAAAAAAACCAACAAAAAAAAACAAACAAAAAAACAAGCGCGCGCGCACACACACAAAGAAAAAACACGCAAAGTAAACAAGACAAAACAAGTGTTCGAAGAGTTTCTAGTTTTCAGACTCAGGCATCTGTCACAGTCGCATCACTGAGTCCTCACAAAAATATTTTGAGGTGTCTGACAGACGATACACTGACCTTACACTGCTGTCGGACAACAGCATCCAACTAAAATAAACAAATACTTTACAAACGCGAGACGTTACCACATCCAGCTGCCATGGTAACGCACAAACAATTTGAGGTTTGCTTTCTCGTCTTGAAACATTCTAGTGGTTACTTGTAGAGGGCGCAGTGTGACAGCGCGTGCTGACGTACCGTTGACTGTGGTGCTGACGTCCCCGCCCTCGCCCCGCACCACACGTACGTCAGCTGACGTCCCCGCCCCGCACCACACGGACGTCAGAGGGCAGCACCACACGTTGCGGGGTGTGTGCTGTGTGGTTGCTAGGCAGCGCAGGCGGAGGAATCGGTGCAGAAGAAGTGGTCAATACCCGCCTCCCTCACTTGCACTTTTGTTTGTGGCACCACGTGATCTCTAGTCTTTCACAAAGCTGTTTGTTGTCCAAACAAACTGTTCAGTTAGGCTTCGCCTGGGTATCTACTGACACGTGAGCAGACAAAGTACCCTGTTGACAATGGGTGTGATCTGTGTGATGACAACAGTCTATAGCTGACATCTCTCCTTCACACACAGGTGTTCTTGGCACAGCAGACAGTTGCTGTCGCTTACCTGTCGTGTGACTCTCTTGATGTTGCCGCCTCCCATCACAGGCCACCCGCCCTCGTGTAGTTGTACAAACAGTTTTAATAATTATAGTCTTGTACAACTTCACCACCGCTTGTTGTCTTGTTTGTTCTGATTGTCTTTCATGGTAGGTAGTGTGGTATATGTATATTGTGTACAGTCATTCACAGGTAATATATAGTGTGGTATATATATATTGTGTACAGTGTCATTCACAGGTAATATATAGTGTGGTACATAAATAGTATACAGTGTCATCCACAGCTAGTCTATAGTGTGGTACATATATATATATTGTGTACAGTCATTCACAGCTAATTTAAAGAAAATTGAGAAAAATCTAGAAAAAAGTTGCTTTAACCGAGTGATGAGTGTGTGTATAAGTAGTCAAATGTGATTGAAGCAATGAACTCTGGCAAGTAAGCTCAGTCAGTATTTTGTAAATAATTATTTTCGCGTGGTGTGGCATGGTTGGTTGCATTGTGGGTAGAAGTGAGAACGAGGCTTGTGACGTGTCTGTCGCTCCCTGCTCACCTTACCTTCATCTGTCGTCGGAATTATTCTTTGCTTTTGTACACACTCGCCACACCACTCCATGCATTACATCTTTTTCACATTTCCGTTTCTGTTTTAAATTCACAAAACTCGTTTAATGCTTGTGAGAAAATACTGTGTTGTCCACGTCAGCCTGTCGGTGGCAGCACTTGCAGCGCCGTCTGTGGGATCTCTTGTCCTCAGTGTGTGGAGTAGGTAGAGAGGCAAACTTCTAACACTTAATTACTGTGACCACAGCATGTACGAAGACCACTACAGTAGCAAGCAGAGCGATTAATATTCTATAAAATAATCACTGGGTAAGAAAATCTCAACACGGAGGAGAGACGGAGTAACAACGGTTAAGGACATCAAAGAACGACCATCGCGATAAAAGCGGATAAATCAGAAATGACAAGATTGGTGAAACATCTATTAAATCGCAAAAAGTTAACTGTGTCAAAATTTGTCAAAGTCGTAGTTTTGATTAATCTGCTAATTAAATAGGTGATAATGTTTCAGTACAGTAGACGGAAAAGTTATTTATTTATATGCGCTGAAAGCGTAGGACATAAATACATAATTATAAAACGGTCACAAGTTTCAATGAAGGAATGGAAGACAGAAACAGTGTTCTTTACATTAGTGTCTTACTTTTCCTTACATTATTTTCTGTCCGCACACATGGCACAGACCCGCATTCCCACATCCAGTTAACGTTTGCAACCGTTCGTTCCTGTTACAGCCACAGAAAAACAAAATAAATAAATAAATAAAAACCTGGTGTCCAGACACTTAATCCCAGACGTTTCATCCTTAAAATGAAATTTTAACTATAAAAATTATGATGCCAGCGAAAAATTTAATTGAGATTCAAATAATTATTTTCATATAAACATCACAGTAAGTTTTACAATTAAAATACTTTAACTAATGTTGTAGATGTTCAAATGATGTTGAAGTTAATAGCATGATTTAAATATTGTTAATGTATTTCAGTATTTATTTTAATTGTAAAACTTATTGCGATGTTTATATGAAGATAATTATTTGAATTTCAATTAAATTTTTCGTTGCCTTATAATTTTTATAGTTAAAATTTCATTTTAAGGATGAAGCGTCGGGGATTAAGTGACTGGGAACCCTGTGAGCGGTTAAGAAGGCCCTAGGGGCAGTGCACACGTGAGTGGGTTGTAAACACCTGACACTGCTGTTGTCACCAGGGTGGAAGCCATGAAGGAGAAGTCAAAGAATGCCGCCAGGACGCGCCGCGAGAAGGAGAATGCCGAGTTCTACGAGCTGGCCAAGCTGCTGCCGCTCCCGTCGGCCATCACCAGCCAGCTGGACAAGGCCTCCATCATCAGGCTCTCCACCTCCTACCTCAAGATGCGCGCCGTCTTCCCGGACGGTGAGTGTGGCCTTGACCCGCCCTGACCCTGACCTCACTTCTGTCCTCGCGTCTGTCTTCTCCTCACCTTCGTGTCTCACCTTCGTGTCTCACCTGTGTCTCACGTGGTGTCGGTGTTGTTCATTCGTCTGTCTGCTCTGTGCCTCTGTATCTAGACTAATGCAGCCTGTTCACTTTTATTTATTGGAAAGTATTTTTTCTACTTTTAATTTAAACAAACAAACAACAAACAAAAAATTCATTCTTGTGAGAAAGCACCAGAACACATGTTGCTGACATGCGCACTGCTTGTGTTGGTCTTGTCACACTAAGATTAGAAGACCACAGTGTACAGACTGGTGTGGTCAGTGGACCGTGCAGTTGACTGACGATTCCACGGAACTCAACAGGTTGCTGTGTGTCGATGTATGGCAATGGCTGTTTGTTCACACCTTTCTTCTGACACCAATCTAATGTCAATTAAATCTCTTTGAAATTTGTGAATTATAATTTACCAATTAAAACTAAAGCGATGAGCATGAAACTACAAGCAGCAAAATACAGAACAAGGCTAAATGACAGAGACTGCACACATGTATCATGGGAAGTACACAGCCTCACTAAATAAAGTGCATCAACTGACCACCTTGAGATGAAGACACAAAGACTTGCACCACAGAAGTTCACATGAATTCTGTACAAAAGGAATAAACACAAAACGGATTAAATTTAAAAACAAATTCAAATCTGCGATGCATCCAAATTTTTATTGCAAAAGTTTGTGGGAAGGTGCTTCCATGGAATTTTTAAAATTAATTATTTGTAACGAAGAAAGATTTCCTGATTTACAAAATACTCATGCGGACACAGAACACAAAAAGTGACAATTAATAAAATTATTAAACATTCTTTTTAGCATTAGTAAGCATTCTGCTCCTCCTTGTTCAAGTGTGAAAAATAAACATAAAAAAATAATTATTGGCAAAATGACAAACGGAGAAAGGGTGTCTGCCTTGTAAACACGATTATTAATGTTTGAAGGAATGCTCATTGGCGTTGTTAACATGCACATTATTGTTGTTTATGTTCATGTTGCTGTTGTTGATTTCCCTGTTTCTTTTGTTGATTTTTTTCTGTTGTCGTGGCGGTATTGACCTTTTAACACGCGGTCACTGCCTCTGACAGTCCTGCTGGTAGGAATGGATGCAAATAATAATACGAATTATGCTAAATTATTTTATAAATTATAAATTAGTAGGCATATAGGCAATAGGGGTGGAGCAGGAGGGCGGGAGCCACATGCGGGGCAGTTAGTGTTGTCTCTCAGGTCAGGAAGACGATTTTTATAAAGTAAACAGAAGAATGGATAGAGATGATTGGTTAAGTGGAGGCTGAGTAGTTCCTCGATAATTCGTTTAAAACCACTCTTTTCCCCAAGCCGGGTGGAGAAGATGGTGACGGTGAATGTCTGCAAGCTTTCAATGATCCACCCGCTTATCACCGAACTTGTGAGACAGCCCTCGTCTAACCTCCACATGGAGGCTGGTTATGAAGGACAATAGTAGCGACGACAGGTGTAGTCAACACTTCCATCCTTGTGTGGTGCACCATACCCACAGGTCCTCATGCTAACCACCCGTTAGCTCCCCACTGCCTAGAGAAGATGATTGCAGAAGGGAGAGAAGAAACCAGGGTCTGGGTGTGCTCATGCTGAGTACACACCCTGGGTATGTTTGTCTGTTTGTCTGCTCTCCTTGCCATCTACAGACGTGTAAGCACGGGTGTGTTGATGTGTGTGGGTCAGTCGACACACGGGTACATCATGCGAGTCTACCCCTGTTTGTCAAGTGGAATATGAGAGGGCAGTGGCCTGTGTATCCAGGGATCAGCACAAGGAGATGCTCCTCATCAACTTCCGACATTTTTTGTTGTCTCGATGTATGATTTGCATGGAGCTGATGGCCTGTGAACAGTGAACTGAGCGGTTTGTCACAACTGTTCACATTTCTGTTCACATTGAGTGTGTTGACTACAGTGTTCATTGAGCGATTTGTGACAACTGTTCACATTTCTGTTCACATTTAGTGTGTTGACTACAGTGTTCACTGAGCGGTTTGCTACAAGTGAACACATTGACATGACAAAACATAAAGCAGTGGAATGTCATTGCTACACCCAATCGTCTACAGACGTGGACTGTTTATTACACTGTCCCAACCCCAACAAACAGGAGAACAACAACCTTCACTTGAGTAGAAAACAGAAATAAGTGACCCACACTGACATTCATTAGACAGCACACAATACCAGAAAATGTAAACACAATGTTTGTGGGGCGGGCATGACACAACACACAACAGTATCGACATCACAACATTCAACTTCTTCATCAAGCCAGAAATAGGCCAAGCGGCAATGATAATTTATATAATTAGAAATACTCCTTCATAATACAATACTTCCAGGTTTTTGTCATCCTCCTTTGTTACTTTGATCTCGAGTGTTCTGAAAATGGAGATAAATGACATCAACTGAATGTAAAAACAAGCCAAGTGTTTGTCCAGCTGCCAAATGCCAGGAAGTAGAGTTGTTTGTGGAGACAGTGGCCGACAGGAACACCCAGACAAAACTTACAATATCACATAAGTATCCACACACAAACAGTGTTCAGTATGACACAGGCTTACCTACACACCACAACAGACAGACAAACAAGAAGACACCAGGAATAAAATGTCCAGAACACCTGACAGGTGAAATGAGAATAACGATAACATCCTCACAGTCAGATTTACTTTTATTCCTTTATGAACTGCACTTGAATAATTGTCAACGATTTCAAATCACAGTTTACCCTCAACGACAGATATACATCAACTGAAACAACGACCACACATGGTCAGTGAAAGGACCATTGCAATACATGTCATTATGGACTTGTAACATGAGTGTGATGTGATATTGTGATTATTGCCGCGGTTACTGTATCGCAAGAGCGGAGCGGACTAGTCTGAGATGTTAAGACACAGACTGACTGTGTGAAGACTTTAACCCCTCATCAACACTCGCAGAATGACAGTGTGAAGACACTGCCACGAGAAACAAATAATAATATAATAATAAAAATACTCTCAGAAAGCTGACATCGGGGAATCTGACAAAACAAATGGCGGAAGATTCCCTGATGGTGGATGCTGACGTCAGATCGTCTGTGAAGAAAATGTCAGCGTGAAGAGAGTGGTATGTTGATGACTGCCACTCTCGTTAGTGACTGCCACGTGGAAGTGTTGCCAGCTTTTTGTCCTGCTTTCCCTAATCAGCCTCGTTTGCGCAGTCAGCTCTTTTTTTTCTTTTACAGCACGAGGCCGGCCTCTGGCCTCCCGGCCCCCCGCTGTTCTTCTGCGCCTCCCCCTCCACCCCTGGGCCATTGGGCCCCGGCAAACGTCAGCCCCACCCCAGGTACCCCCACCCCAGGGGAGGGAGTCGCGGGGCTGGCGACTAATTGCCCTTGATTTCTCCAGCCTCTGACAAGCGGCCAAGGCGATGGGGCGAAAAACAAAAGAAAAAGCACGCGCTGTACCTTTGCCTGCCCCACACCCGCTGTGCCCCCTCACACCACCACACACCCCCCTCCCTGTGCTCACCACAAGAAGTGGCGGCCTCACCTCACGTGCCGACGGCGGTCCTGCCATCAAGCTGCGGCCGTTAGCGAGCGGAATAATGATAAGCTGGTCCTCGTCCTCGTCTCCTCTACCTGTCCCTCTCGTCGTCTGCTTGTCTTCCGTACCCACTGGACGTCCTGTAACACGTCCTTGTACTTACAGTTATTGTCAGGGTTCATTATTAATTTGTCCAGGTGGCAGCACGTTTCGTCCAAAGCAACCAACCACCTCTCTACATGTGCACGTGGATGGCGGACTTTTGTTGGCCACACTTTTCTGAGTTTAACAACATGGCCGGAGCAAAGCCCGCACGGCTATAATCATGTCGTCAGTCATATTCAACAACCTTGTAAAGTTTCTCTCACACAAGCTGTTGATAATCAAACAACCGTTGCCCGCCATTGCAACATCAACATTTCTGTGGCTGGATGTTGGTAGCCGAGCTGCTGATGGTGTCCCACTCATACTGTAGCACTTCCCCTCGCCAACTGGCAACATAAATTAGTTGCATTGTCCCTCGCCTCTGCTTGATACCTTTGGCTGCAGTTTGTTTGCACAAAGCTGATTTATCTCAGTTTTCTCCCCTGAGCGACAATCTCATCCACAGCAAGAGTTATCGGTCGTTGGGGAGAGAACCTGCGCCTCCCGGTCCTTCTGCCATGTAAGCGGCTCTCCTCATGCCACAAAGCTGCTGGTTGTAAATCTGGATCATGGAGAATTAATACAATGCTGCAGTAATTAAATCCATCAGGAATATTTTTTCACTTGTGGAGTGATCAATAAGGAAACCTAGCTTGAAACACTCTGAGCTCAATCCTAGCCAGACATGAGTGGCTTTCTTTGTGGCCTCAACAGTGAAAATGATGTGTTGTGTTTATTTCACACACACACACACACAGGAAAAGTAAAGAGAAAAAGAGAGAGTGGTGCGGGAGGAAAATGTACTCAGTAGTAGAAATAGAAATAAAAAATTCGATATTGCCAATGTTCCCAGTTCGCTGTTTCTCGCTATTTTTCGCTTGAACAAAAAGCAGGCAGTGTATATCTTCCCTACCTTTTCCAAATATACAAGAGGAGGCCCAGTGTTTACTTTCATTGACTTTTCACTTGCCCCTGGCCTCATCGTCTAGTCCGGCTTTCAGCACCATGAGTTGTCTGCTACTGCCACCTCCTCTTATCTCCTCCCTGTTCTGCAGTCTGATAACCATGGAAACAAATACCTGGCACATCGAGAAATAAACAGTCAGGCAAGGAGCTGACTAATTTTACAAATCTGATGGCTAAAAAACTGCCAAAAGACGAAGAAGAAAAATGATGATGACTTTTCCAGAAGCCAAAGGCGCTAATTTTAAGATGGAGGGAGGCGGACAGGACGAAGGCCACATACCACGTGTCAGGAGCTGAGGATCCAGTTCCTCCATGCAGTCCATCAGCAATTCTCGTCTTGTATTTCAGACGGAGATACAAAGTCTTCTCAAACTCTTTCTGTCTTTCTTCCCACCCTCGTGCCCACAGCTGCCCACCAGCCGTCAGCTGTCTTCGTCATGTCTCATCGGCGTCGTCGCCCTTGTCTTTATTTTCTGAGGTCGGTGACAGAGACATCGCGGCACCGAGTATTGGTTAGAGAGACTGTGCTTGTTGACAAATGATTTGTTTTTGTAATATTAGAGGTAATAACACTTAAAATATTAAAGATAATAACAGGCATAACAGAGGGCAAAGGTCTGTTACACCGGAATCAAGACCAGTTTCAGAGAACAGCTGGTTGTCGTCTGGTCCATTTTGAAGGTATGTGACTGTACTGAGCTCGTGCTCCTAATGGTCAGGTTCTTTACACACGCAGCAGCAGCAAGCAGCAGCCATTCAGCTGTGAGTAAGCAGGATGGCCGGACGGCTGTAAACAGACATGAGTATGTAGACCGGAGTGACCACACAGTGTGGCAGGGCAGTACAAGGTCTACAAGATGTCCTGTTCTGCTGTCTCTCAGCATCTGCTACTGCTTGTCTCTCATCTGTCTCCCCCATCCCACACTCATCGGCCTCTTGTCTCCCGATTAGTCAACAAGGAGTAACTGCCCCTGATTATCAACGTCGTCGTTGAGGTTGGCTGAGCCTGTGCGGACTGTCGGTCCATTGTGTGGATGGTAATGAGGCCCACGTCTGTGCCCATAGCTCCGCCATCACTCGCTCCTTGTGGCTACTCACAGCGAAAGCTGGAGCTCGGTGCCTTCCTTTGGCCCGAGATGCGATCGCCAGCCTCTCAGTTTGATATGCAAAATGGTCGTTGGTGGGGTCCCCAGCGACTGGCTCTCACACAAGGAATTAATTTCATCAAGCAGTTTGGCTTCGTTTGCTGGGCCATCAGGACCATGTGCTCTTGGTCTGGTGCTTGCGGGATGGACATGCGCCGTGTCGTCGTCACGTGACTTGAAGACACGAGCCACGTGGTCGTCACCACCAGACGCAGCGCCAACAATGGTCACGTGTCTCCGTCATCGCACTATGCTGTGCCAACATAAGATTAACCGAGGTTGTCGAACATTTCTCTCGGTTGTCTCAGCATCTTGTAGGACTGCGACTAGGAATCAGAGGTCTGGCTACCATCGGGGTAGCTGCACATCCCAGTACTGGACTTCTGTTTCCATTGCTTTGATATTAGAAACAAATAAATACTAGAAACAAATAAATAATGGAAACAAATAAATAATAGAAACAAATAACCACCAAGTAGTAAAACTACTGTAACCAAATAAACAAACGAGGCGCGGTGAGTAGGACTCACTCCCATCACTCTCAAGGAGGGACTTGCTCACTCTCCGTGTCCTCGTTTGATCCTCGCCACAGTCCCGCTACAACGACTACCTGCACGAGCCACAGCAGGTGGGCGGTACGGTCGACGTCTGCCGTAGAAAGGTGTTGTTTCCTCTCTGTCTTCTCCGCCGATTTATGTCAACTTGGTTTCGGGTTGGTCGGAGTGCGTGTGGAGAGAGAGAGGGACGGGTGGGCTGCGTGTGCGGGTGGGTGGCAGGTGGGGGCAGCGCCATGCTTTTTTCTCTCCCAAACCTTCTCAGCAGGTGTGATGTCATACGTGGCCGAGTATCTGGTGACAAATCTTTTAGGTGTGTATGCATACCCGCGCACTTGATGATCGCCCCTCTCCCCTGGAGCAGGACATGCCTGGCGTGGTCCACATTGCTGCCCACACTCAGTACAAGCAGGGTGAGTACCCTGACACGTGATGGACTTATCGCTGTCCTCACGACAGTGCGATTAGTGCTGACTACTGTCCCTGTGTACCCGGGACACCTGCACGGCCCCACTGGCCCCACTGGCCCCATGCCCCCACTGTGTGGTGCAGCTGCTGACCCCAGGTCTACCCTTATAACACAGTGGCACTGTGTGGTGCAGCTGGCCGGTCGTGCAGCTGCTGACCCCATGTCTAACCGTATAACACACCGGCAGTACAGCTCTGGTCTCCTGAGCTCCGAGTCACCATAAATTGATATTTTTTTAATAAAATGAAAGACATATTTCATTGATAAGACTGTCGAGCCCCTTTTTTAATCGTGCATCACCACAATGGCATTGCGCTAGGTCTTCATGCAGTAGCACTGCTAGTGTTAATCCACCTTCTGAAGCCAACGTTTCTATGTTAGACGTCGTCGTCGTCGTCCGTCGTCGTCGTAGTCGTGGTGGTGGTGGTGGAAGAATACTCGTTTAACACACCTACAAGTACATGTTGGTTTGCACCCTCCCTCCCCCGACTTCTGTCTAAATTAACTTGACTGTGAGCATCTTCTAACATCACAGTCAGAGAAAGAGACATTGTGCTAATTATTTAATCATTTTTCAACAAATGTCTCAACGAGTGTCTGTCAGAACATCGACCTGATAAATGTGAATATGCGATAACAAAAATGTCAGCGACACTCACTCACTCCGCCAAACATCTTGGTCATAACATACATCCATCACCATAACCCATACTCTGTTGAGCTCGTAGGATTTCTCGGTGATTTGTGCTCCACATAAATATTTTGTGACTTATTTGTCTACAGCCTCTGGTTCTATTTTTTTTCCCTTCCTTCCTTCCCAGTGCCGTTTGTAACAAGTAATAAGCTAGACAGGCAGATAGTTCACAGTATTAACTCGCACACTTTCACATCGCCAAGAACTCCTGTGGAATATAGAGTTTTGGTGGAGGCTAGACATTTCATTTACCTGTAGTAAGCTACTACAGCTGCTAGTCAAAGGCTCAGCATGTCATCAAAACTAAAATAAATACAATCATCAGTAAATCTTAACAGTTATGACTCTGTTTACATAAAAACTTACCGACACGAGAGACAAACATACAATTACAAAAATCTTCTAAATATTAACTTAACCGATGATGATGATGATGATGAGAGGATGAGGAGGAGGAGGAGGAGATAAAAAAAATATAATCTGTAAAATGTCTCTGGAAACAACTCCAACTACAGCTGCGTGTTGCCAACAGACCTAACCACAACCACAACCACAACCACATCTCCCAGTCACGCAGCTTGGATAAACTGTTTGTAAAAGTTCAGCTGTAAGTGTAGTTGTCAGACATTCCAGTGTCTGCAGGACATTCCACACATCGCCTGGCACCGTGTCTCCTCCACTCATGGACAGCCAATCCCAGAGCTCGTCTCGTCCTCACTCGCGTGACGACGTCTCATTGCTGGCAGCGAAGCCTGCACGCCATTGGCTGCGGCACGTCATTGATCTCCGGCCACGTGCGGCGGGCACGCGCTGCTGCTCTCTCTCTCGCCTGCAAGTCAGGCACCGGGTGCTGCACACAGTCCTGCCCTAGTGGGTGGGCAGGGTACAGGGTACAGCAACACAGGGCTGAGGGCCATTGACAGCCATGGCTGAAGTAGGAGCACACAAGCACGTGGCGCCCTCTGCGGCTTTTATTTCACTAACATCACCAGAACTCTTCAGTTAAAGTGGAAGCTGGGGAGCTAGACATGTTGTTGTCACACAACAACTGTAACCTCATCACGCATGTTACACGGAGGGTGTTGTCACACAACAACTGTAACCTCATCACGCATGTTACACGGAGGGTGTTGTCACACAACAACTGTAACCTCATCACGCATGTTACACGGAGGGTGTTGTCACACAACAACTGTAACCTCATCACGCATGTTACACACACCTGTCCACTAGTCCCACACTCAGACAAGTGTCCTTATCCCACTTCATGATGTCAATATTTTTATTTCAGATGTTTACTAGTATTTCCACCAGTACTCTAAAGTCTGAAATTGGAAAAAATAATCGTTTAAAATTTCGAAACAATAAAAAGAAGAAAAAGATGAAGAATAAGTAGTGATAAAGCCGATTAGCTGTACAGTAAGAGGTTGTGAATGACTAGGACATGACGAAGGCAAGGTGGAGCCCAGACTTCTCCCTGAACCCATTTAAACCTTGCTTCATACTTCGGGTGCCCCTTTCAGCCGGGTGGGCAGGAAATTTCGGTTGCCGGAACGAATGAACCTCAGACCTTATCCTCTGAGTGCCCCAACCATAGTGTGCAAAGGCTCCTATAAACGTGTGATGCTGCAAAGCAACCATGGTTTAAGTTTGATTAAGTTGTGTAAGCTGAGAGAAAGTCATTTCAGCTGTCAACATGTCATCGGCGAGACAATATCTGAATTTCTGTTTCTAGCTCTTACGATGTCCAGATTTTCTCTGTTTATCCCTCAGTAATTTCTGTCCGTGCGACACTCCCACCCTCCGCTCTTTTCTCTCTTCTTCCTCCTCCTCCCTCCTCCCTTGTGTCGCTTGTCTTGGCAGCCGCATTCCCCAGGCAGCCCTCACCCCTCCTCGTGGCTCGTGACGTATCGTAGCAACGGCCATGATGCCAATTTGTCAGCAACTGCCCGGAATTAACGATCTCACAGGCTTGTCCTCAAACTGGCTGACCAATAAAATAGTGTATGTTTTCTTTTCTAGTCAGTAAACATAGAGTATTGACTGCCGCCTGTTGAAATGAAAAACGTCTCATGGCTTTGTGAACATCTCTGTGGAGGGAGAGGAGGACGAGACAGAAGTCAGAGGTCGCCGTCGCTGTAGCAGACGATGGTCCTCACTGGTCTCACTTTGGATCGTCGTAGGTCTGCATCAGTCCTTGTAAAATGTCTCCAGAATAATTCGCTAGTCCTTCACAATCTTATAATTATCATCATCGGGGAATTTAATTATCTACAAAATGAGCACACAAATTTTCTTTTTTTCCTTTTCAAAATGAAGATGGCAGTCAGTCTGTCATTACTGCAATCCGCGGTTACCTCCCGTCTTCATCCTCACTGGACTCGCCTCCCACAGTCGCATGTTTGCAAATTTTATTTTCTGTATCATAAGCTGCTAGACAGTTTACCTAATTAGACAACTATTGTTATTTCATTTTTAATAGCATAACTAGGTTATAATATTTTAGCTAAATATCTATTTCTTTGTTTATTCGTTCCAGAATATAGAAATTGTCTGCCCTTACATGGCGCCCGTAGGTTTGGGGAATTAATTGACTGTATGTTTATATTTTCAAAGAAACATCTTTCATGCTTCACAACGACATTTTAAATTTTTTTCTCGTGTTTAGCGGATTAACTACCCCAGTCCCCCGAATCTGCTCAAAATAAATTCTGTGTAAATTCGTGCTTGCTCTTGAAACTCGATGCACGCGACATTTATAAAGCTTCAAGTATTTAGTAAGCTTTAATTGAATCTACTGAGCTCTAAATGCGTATAATTTATTGTCTGTACAATTTATCCTGATAGCGTATCTTTAATTATAAATTTATTTAGAAGAACACGACCTAGGGATGTATTTTTCCCAAAAAATCCAAGCAGTCATGCATGTTATCATGTCTGGCTGGTTGACTGGCTGGTGGGACTGGTGGACTGGCTGTGGAGTACCAACAGTCGTAACATGCTGGGCAATATCTTGTTTCTCAACCTCCGACCATTCACCATTTATTCAGTCACTCGTTCCTTGACTGGTGTTTGGGAGGTATACCTATAGTACATGGATAGAGTCGGAAGCCGACAGGACCCGCCCCTCCCGCCTGTCGGGGGACCAGTCCACGTCTTCACATTCGTAATCCAGTTCTGCCTCCGGCCACCGTAGTGTCCACCTCCCTCCAAGGTACCTGGAAGGACAGACAGTCTTTGACACAGGTGGTGCCGGGTAGAGGCCAGCTCACGTGCTTGACTCTTGCGAGAAGTGGTCCTGGTCCTACGAGTGAGGCGACAGGGCTTGGTGCTGTCACTGGGTCCATGTCCTCAGTGAACTCACTCACTTGTTCTCCAATGCCTGGATTCTCTTGTCCGTAAATAATAATAATAATAATAATAATAATAATAATAATAATAATAATAATAATAATAATAATAATAATAATAATAATAATAATAATAAACTTTATTAGTCCCAATGCGCAATTTAAATGGGAGGTGTGTTCTGCTTCCAATATATATTTTAAAAAAATTGTCGCGAGCCTCACCTCCTCTAGCGGGTGGATGGACTCACCCACAGTGCACACGCCTGACAGATAAGAGTAACAAGCTGTCCGCCACACTGGCCACCAACACCTTAGTTACGGCGCTTGACTACGGGACTATCTCGGCGAGGTCACACATGCTGTCACGCTCAAGGGTCTTGGCTTGCCGTGCTTACATACATGCGTCTGGGTAAGAGGCCTGGTGATGATGAATCACTTCTTTGCCAGGCGCCGCCATCATGAGAGCAAACACCGAGACACACTCGCCAGTCAGGATGATAAGGCTACGCACCTCCGAGAGCATCTGTGTCCTGCTGTCTCCTGCTGTGTCCTGCTGAAGTTTGCTGCACAGTGGGGTCACCGGGGGCAACTGTGACCTGTGTGTGTGTACGTGCGTGTGTCACTATGCAAAGCCTGACTACTGTGTATGCACACGTGATTATTTAAACTAACAAACAATGTACGGAATGCGACACATCAATGGTATTATACTTCACTCATCTTCCTTCTCGTCTTGTACATCCTCCTCCTCCTCATCATCAATAATAAATGGAGAAACAAATTTTAAGAGGAAAGTGTGAAAAAGGTGGATGCTGATTAAAAAGATCTAGAGTAACACCAATGTAGTTTGCGGAGTGAAGAAAATTAATTACTGACAACATTAGAAAGTGAGCATCAGAGCGGACAGGAAGGTAAACGTGTTGATTAGACAAGATCTCAATTTATTCAGTTTTTATTTGCCTCCCTCTCCCCTTTTCTCTCACTCCTGTGAGCTTACCGTCCACGAGCTGACTACCTGTGTGACTAGCATGTTACCTGCCAGCAACACGGAGCCAGAACACAGGGAGCCAGGAAGGACCGATTGTTGCTTTATACTCTTTACCTCTGTCACCGATTCTACAAGCAGGTGGCCGTGCAATAATCAGACTTTGTCAACGGAAATTATCGTATTGCTGGATATCTGCGACACTCCCCTGCACTGTGTATAGGGCTTGTGTGAGAACATATTCCCCTTGAATCCTTGAATGTGAAGGGGAATGCGCGGGTTGTGTGAGTTGAGGATGGCGGTGGGTGGTAAGACATTTGTACCCGATATTTTACACTGCGTGTATTCTCCTTGATTTTAGTTTATTTGAGTGTTATCACATCGGTGGTTTTGTGTGTGTGTGTGTGAATGAGAGATGGAGAGAGTTACAGACAGAGAGTGAGAGCGGACCACACTCACAGACACAAGTGATGTACGCATTCGCACACGAACACACACACACAGACAGACACTGGTGTCATCTCAGTTCAATGCTACAGTCGTCTGACATCTGCAAGTAAAAGCCCCGACATTCCTTCCTGTGACGTAACAAAACATGGCCGCCGCACGTTGATGCCCGGATACACACGTGACGAAGACTAGAGTTACTGCAACTTGGCGGGCGAGTCGGTCTCAACAGGGTCGAGTTGCAGATGGCGAGCAGGAAGTGGTGTAATCGCGTGTTAGAGGCGCGGGATCCTGAGACAGACGAGATCCAGCCATCAGACCGCGCCTGCAGGGAGCGGGCCACCCATCACTCGGCCTGCCGCAGCAGCGATTGGCTGGCGATACAACAGGCTCCTGCCTTTGATGCCGCTCTCCGCTTTCCTGAGGGAGGAAAGACGTGTGTAATCAGCGCCACTGGTGGAGTGGAAACACTTTCTCTACTCTTACTTTCTCTACTCTTACATACACTCACAGACACTTTCTACTCTCACAGTCACAGACACTTTCTCTACTCCTACAGACACTTTCTCTACTCCTACAGACACTTTCTCTACTTTTACAGACACTCACAGACACTTTCTCTACTCTCACAGACACTCATAGACACTTTTTCTACTCTCACAGACACTTTCTCTACTCTCACAGACACAGGGCCCGAGCAGGTAGACTGACGGACATGCACATGGCGTCTGAACAGTTCAGTCAGGAAAACTGATTTCCACATTTTCAGTCAGCTAGTCTGCACACACAAATACACAAATACAAATGTCTCCACATTGTCAACAAGTACTGTTTTTCTACAAAAAGACACGTATTTCACATGTTCAAGCAGTTTGGATTTTTTTAAACTAAGGGATTCATGATTGTCGATAGTAGTTTAATGGAGGCTCAGCTTACGATTTTACAGCTTTACCGAGTAAACTAAAGGTTTATTATCCTGTTGACGGCGGTCATGATAACTCCTCTAATACTTATTGGAAATGTCAATCTAGTCAAAGATTTCTCGCACACCTTTGCTCCTCACCACCATGTTGTTCACCCAGACTTCTGTATTGAAGTGCTTGGTGCCTAAAGTGATTTTCTCTTGCAAGTCCAAAGCGACGATGTGGAGAATGTGTCCAAGACAAGCTGTGGTTGTCTGCAAGATGAGATGGTAATGGCGCACGTGCAACACGAGAAGAAAGTGAAGAATTTGTTTGTGTGCTGCTACCAACATGCACTTAGGTCGTGCCCATGTCTTATGTTCATTAAAATGGTCTCCTGGGCTCAACACTCGAACCCTCGCCTCTCATTCTCCAGTCTGCGGAAGGTGTTGCAGGTGAGAGTCGTCGCGTGGGCAGCACCTGCATGTTGAGCAGGCGGCCCTTTGATGTGTGACCCGCTGATCGCCGGTATCACCAGCACCACACAAGACTATCGTCCACCTATCAGACGAGGCCAAGGAAGACAGCCAGCAAGTGGATCTGTCTGTCTGCCAACTGTGGTGTAGGCTGACAACAACAATGGCAGCACTCTGTAGCCGGCATCCTGCAGGTCGGTTCTACAGAGTGCATCGTCATCAACGATGAGAAACTGTCGGTTGTGGTGTGTGGTTATGGCCGGCAGCTGGTGCTGACGTGTCATCAAGTACAGAAGACTGTGTGTGCCACTGGTCTATGATGTGAGTTCGTTGATAACAGACCACATTCCACTCCTTTCAGTCTTCCTTGCTGATAGAGGATGTCACTCCAGTCCCGTGTAACCTTTGTTGCTGGCAAAGCAATCTCCAGAGGCTAGTTAACTGTCACAAGATGAAAGAAGACCGGTTCTGAGCGCGTGTAAAGTAAGAAGCTGTCACGTGACCTGTGAACAAGCGAGAGAGGGGGAAAGCGGTGGACAAGTGAGACAAAGGGAGGAATAGAGCTGTGAGCAAGTGTTGATACCGTCAGCTGACTTTGGTCCAGTATAGAATTTCTTTCTGTCATTCCTTGTCAATCTTCCTTCTTTACTCATTGACATCCAGGTGGTATCTGCGCCTGGGTTCCACAAGGGTACGGCTGTAGTTTATTGTGAGTACCATGTTAGGGTATAGAGATAATACACACAGATACCCGTACAGCTGGACAAAGATAAGACAACTCGATTACACTGACCCACAGCTTTTTTCACAGCATTCCAGTGCCATAGCACAAAGCTCAATGCACGAGCTGCTGGTAGGAGTGAGTTGTTGGGAGGACAGGACGAGGAATGTCGTTATCTCCCTCACAGCGACTTGTGCAAACAGATTGGTGGCGTGTCCGGGCTCGCCTGCAGGAGGCACGAAGGTTGTCTTCCGATAGGGGAGACAAACTCAGCTCTGTGGTCCACCTTCAGTACCAGCGGGAGGTACCGCCAGTCATGGGATGGAGGGGGAGCGAGCTGGATGCCATCTCCCACCAGAGAAAACACTACGCGGGGGAGCTGAGCGGCACTGAGGCGAGGAGGGGGGATTCGAACCTGACTCAGTGCCGTGGGAGGATCTGATGGCAGCGGCTGAGTGACGGCGTGTCTGTGTTCCACCAGGAGGGACCTGTGAGACCAATGTTCTCTCCCCCTTTTGAGGGAATATCACGTTCATTTTAAGCTGCCCGCTAATAGAGATTGTGGGAACTAGTGAAACGAGCTCATCACCTTGTTTAGGTCTAAACAAATCTTTGCTTTTATTTATCAAAACGTGTTAGGTCCTTGACCAAAAAGTAGCTTTCGCAGAACTGGCGAATGCATTGAGGTCGAGCTGTACAGAAGATGAATATCGCCATCTTGTGACAGGCAGGACATGAATCAAAACAGTAACACACACACACAAAGAAGATGCAGACAAACATCGCCCCTGACACATCCAAGATACACTAATGGGCGGGCGAGCAGACCCACAGACGAGTGGGCGACTTGAACTCCACGTCGTGTCGCCTCGCTCGGGGCAGACTACTCTGGCCGTCACTAGACACGACTCACTGCTGGGGGTGAGGTTCCCCCTCCCTTCAGTCAAACAAGGTCTTAGCAATACAAGATGATGAACTATGGCGTGTGAGAAATGCTACGGTTGATACCTGCTATAAACACAATGTTTACACCTGTGAACGTAACACAATCAATTATTTTATGAAAACCTGTCAACAACAAAAAGTTTGTTTGATTTCTGTGATGTCCATGTCACACAACAAACAAGCCGCAAACAAGCCCACCCCATGCTGGCCGAAGTCTCCTCTTTCTTTGTTCCTGTCTCCACATCGTACTGCAGTGAGCAATGAACCTCATCCGACACACCTGTAGAGGACCCGGTGTCAGGCTCCAGGTATCAACAGACGAGGTCGCCCTCCTTTTGTCCCCCGAACAGCTGCCAGACCAAAGAGTCAGCAAAGAGTGATTTCGCTTTCTGTGTGGCGGAAAATTAGCAAACACGGCGGAGGTGAGGTGCGGGCGCAGGTAGTAAATCACCTGTGGTTCTGGTCTGTTTAACCAGCAGCGGGCCATCAAGTGTCTCGCCGGCCCACGGCTGATTGAAGCCGATCCCGTTACTGCCTCGTAGTTAATCAGACAACAGAGGGCGGCGATCCGCTGGCGGAGAAATACCTGACCCGGTGCAGACAGCGCCACCTACCTTGTCAAGGTGGTCACCTCGCAGGTAGACGGCCTTTGAAAGCCCAGACCGTGGGTTGCCGCCCGCTGATTGTCAAGGGTTGACTGCCCTATGCACAGCCCTCGTGGGTCACGTGACCAAGGTGGGCCTGTGTCGGGAAGTGCGACCGTTCTGCCACGTGCAGACAAAAACGAACTCGGGATTGGGGGAGAGGGCGGGAGATGAGGTCAGCAACATTTTTTGTAGAGATTGTTGAACTTTACTGAGCATCACATCTCTGTACACGCCGCTCCCGTCTGATTAGTTGCTTTACACTCTCATGCTCATCAAAAGCTATCAAAAGCTGTTCAAAAATTGCTCGTATTTTATGTGCGAGTTGAAGTGTCGACAAGCTGACACACGCCAGTGTAAACGGCGACTTTTTCTGAATTAAAATAAAGGAGATCAAATTAAAACGTGGGACAGGGTAGAGATACAACGCAAACACGCAGTGACCTTTGCACCCTCCCGATAGTTTGCTAAGAAACTACGTCTTCCCAAGTCTGCTCGCGTCCTCGGCGCCATTTTTCAAGAAATTAAGGAGGATAAGCGCCATGGAGGACCATTTGTGGGGGCATCCAAACCATCGACTTCCGGCAGGGGAGCCTCGCTGTGACGCGGGCGTGGGGCTGACTTCAAAGACCGAGCGAGTCAACACCCGGCTAATTGAGGGTCGATGGCTCATAGAGAGGATTGGATAAGATAACCGAGTGCCGGGCTTCATCGTTTTCATCACAATGGAACTGCACTGAGCAGGCGATGGGCCATTCTGTGACTGGCAGCGGGCCCACAGAGGGCGCCTCTCATTGAGTGTAATGAGGAGACAATGATGTCCGGACTAACACACACGACAGCTCTCGGTCAGAACTGAGGAGGGAGGACCAGCGATTTTTTTTCTCCTCCAAGTCTTGATATCGCGAGGTCTTTTAGAAAACACTACCACCGAGTGTTCAAGTCCTCAGTTCATTATTACAACTTTTCTTCTGAGACTATCATTTCTCAAAGTGTTGTCATTCTTACCCATCCCCCTCCTTGTTGTGGAGAAGGTGTGTGTGTGAGAGTGAGGGGGAGGAAGGTAACACAACAGCTTAGTTAAGAAGTGTTGTTGTGATTTCCTCCTCCGACTTAGAAGCAGTCAGCAAACTGGGGAAAGCTCACGTTTGGGGAATTTCCCAACTGTCCCTACTCCTCCACAGTTTGTCAGCTTAGCGATCGGATGTCCGCAGTTAAACTCTCTCGATGACAGACTTGGTGTATTTTATAATTCTGTTTGTTTACTTACTTTTTATTATTTGTATTTACTTGTTGGTCAGTCTAACAAGCAGTGTGCTATGTGATCGTGTACAATCATGTCACAAAATAATTTCTGTCTCTGTTTTCTGTCTCTGTTTGTGTGAACTTTATTTTGTGAATAGTGTGATAAAAGTCGTTTCTTGTGGTGCAATACCTTTTCATGTCTGCTGGAAGTTAAGATGTTGCAGCACAGTGCATCATTGTGGTCTCCATGTTGTGCTATCTCTCCATCTACAGGTCTGGGAGATGCCTGGGGCCAGAGGACTCCACCCAGGACACCCATGGAGAAGGAACTCGGCTCGCATTTGTTGCAGGTAGGAGGCTGACTCACTTGAACTTTTCGTGTTAAATAAATGTTGAAGTGGCGATCAGAGACCACTGAGACCACACCCATGGACATCAAAGCCTGGCACTAGAGGACCGCCCCCCACTGTGGGGGTCATCTGGGTGCACAACACAGTTTAATTAATGTACACTTGTTTATTGACATGTGTCAAAAATGAAGTCGAGACCTAGGTCGCACGCCCGTTGATGAGAAACATTGCAACTAACAGTGTTTGATTAATCGAGTGTTTAAGTTTCTCCTTGTATTGAGTGTAAGGATTTGTGACGAGTGTGTTGATGGCATGTACACTACAGATCAGTGCCTACTGACTGGCAGCTGCAGCAGCTGACACCAACAAAGACAGGAGCAACAAAATGTGTGAAAGGCTTTTTGTGAATTGTGCTAAATGTGTCGTGGCTGTATGGAGTCCACTAAGTTGCTGTAGGTCCTTACCAATCTTGTGACAGGAATCGATTGTGGTGTGTGGCGGGTCTTGGGGCAAATAGGCCGCCCAATCTCATGAATAGATAATTGCGCTGCACGGTAATTCTGCTGGCGACGAGCGCCCCCTATGCCGAGTCACGTCCTCCTGCCGAATGGAGGAGCTCAGATAAACTTGCTCCTCGTCTCCCGCCACAGCCTGCTGGCCTTTCTTCTGCTGCTGACCTCTGACTCTCAAGTTGCTGACTGCTCCCTGGCAAACCGTTACAAAGACAATATCTAACATTAAAATTTCACTTGCATCATCATCATTATTATCATCATCATCATAGTTGTCGTCGTCTTCTTCTTCTGCTTGCTGCTGCTTCCTAGGCAAAACAATTATAAAGTTTTACACCGCGAGACAACCGTAGTTTCGGGTATAAACGAACTTATCCATACCCACGAATTTCATTAACGGGTCAAAGACAGACACTCACCTCGCCCTCGTGTTATCCTCATTAACCATCCTCTAATAGAGAAGCTTAACGACAGGTAAAAGCTGTTGACTCTAGGTTTATAATGTCAAGCGAATCAGATTATAAATATAAAAACATAATTTAAATTAGTGAAATTTGGCAAATGTTTCTGTTCACGTGCAAAATTCTACCCGCTGATGCCGGCACTTGCTGTGGGCAGGACAAGGTTCGACCGACATTGCTAGGTTCACCTCATCCAATTATTGTCAGCGGCAATAAAAACAAACAAACAAACAAACCCACACTTGTACAAAGAAAAGTCCTCCATGAAACTAAAGTACAATGACTGGTAGAGCGGCGCCGTTGTGGTTGTCAGAGGTGATGCTGCAGATGATGCTGGAATGTTCGAGGGTTGGCGGAGGATGTTGCCTCCGAGTGCAGCTGGGGCGCTGCAGTAGGTCAGACAGCTTCAAGGGGAGAGGACATAATGAAGTCTTTTATTTCAAAGAGATGAACAAAGAAACTTATAAATAAATTAAGACGCTTGCCAGAGCTGTGCGATTGTTGGGTGAGGAGGATACAAGCATGGCGAGGACAGACGGGAGGCTGACACGAGGGCCTGTAATCCTCGGCAACATCCAGCTCCCGCCAGCGCCGCTCGTCCTGCAGGCGGTTATCTCCACCTACACATTCTGCGAGTCCCGCCGAGCCAGCTTCCAGTGACAGCGGATTTGCCGCCATGCTGTCGGCCAAGGGCGCGTAATTGTCCGGAAGTCACATTACCACTCATGTCCGCGCATACCTAACTAGGCTTCCGCTTAACAGTTCGCGCCTCCGTGCTCCACGAGCTGAGGGGGATGCGCGAGGGTCTATCGACTGGTTAGCGAGATAGGGGCGGAGCAGCAGTCGTCTCGCGCACACCGGGTGTCGGCACCGAGATGATGCTCGGGTTGCAGCTCTGGCTTCTTCATCACTTCAGCCACCGCTGGGACTCCTCCTGGCCATGGAGTGATGAAGACAGCTTGTTAGCCTCGGTACACTGAGCTGTTCATGTCAGCCATTGCCATGCAGACGTCATCTCAGGCTGTGTTACCTGGGTGCACCTGGACGTCCGACTTGCACGTGCTGCAGTCAGTCACACCTCACGCAAGACGAGGCTTCGCCAAGCGATTTACTCGTCAGTCTTACAAACAATCGCTTTACACGACAAGTTCTCCATCAGGCCTTTTAAATGTTATATGCAGTCTCATTAAAAAAAAAATAAATGAGGAAAATAATTTTATTGATAAAGAAACTCCCATAAAACCATAAAAGACACACACACCATAGTCTGAAAATCGGAAAAGGTTGTGCGATTGCGCTGTCTTTTTCTTACCTCGCTTAATCCCGGATAATATTAGTGAAATTTTAGAGGCTCATTTTTCTTTCTTTCTATCATTCTGTCTGTCTTTCGTTTTTTTCTGTTGCAAAGCTGACACTTTCTGTCCAGCATGAATGAAACCTGAGACAGGTTAATGAATGACTGGTTCCCGGCTTTGAGGTCAGCTCCCAGTGGTGAGACTTTGTTGCCCTGTGGGGCAAGGTTTGACCACTGGAGTGTCACACTTACTTCCTGTCAGGGCGCAGACTCCACGGTGACTGGAGCATTCAAGACAACACACAACATAGGCTCACTGGCTGTACAGACAGCCTGACGGACAGAGATTCATCATCCAGCATCACTAGTATTTATGATGGACATTCTGGAAGTTCACACAAGAACTGTAAAGATTTCAAATGTGTCGGTGGTCATGGAGAAGTCGGTGCTAGAGTGAGGGTAGTGTGGCTGACAATGCATGGCAACTGCCGGGTACCTCTCTGTCGCCAACAGTCACCCACAACAGACAAGAACTGTGATTCCATGTAGCACTTCGCAATATTCCCCCCTACACCCCCTACCAAAAAACCCCAAAAAGACCGTTTTTGTCACCATTGTAGATATTTTCTCTCTCCTAAACATCATTATCACTAAATATGTCTTGGGCTGGCGGACCTGGTGTCCCACGTGCATGATTCATTGTCGGGCCTGGCCGTGGTCTCCCAGTGCAGAAGGAAACAGAGTTGAAAATGTAAATCCCGGGGGGGCAGCATTTGACAAGGGCTCGGTGATTTTCATAGACAAACACGGCGCGCGCGGCACCGGGGTGTGTATGCAGCCATTCTCAGGGGCAGCCTCCGCCAGCATCCCGCCTGCTTCACATCAACTCCAGCTTTGGTTTCGTCAGGAGGGACTGGAGGGCGGGTTGGTGGTGAGAGGGATGGTGGGAGTCACAGAGAGAGATAGAGAGAAAGAGATTTCCAATCAACTACTTCCTTTGGCGCTAGAGGAACAGAAATCATGTTGAGTAGGTGCTTGTAAGTGAGGTGACTGTCATCCACCATCATCACAGTGGGTGCTACATACACAGTCCATCCAGTCACTTTGCAGACAATGGGAGGGAAATGCACAGATCACATTTGTTCAAAACTAGAAATTCGTAGACCGCAAGCGAATAATAAATGTGAAATGTTGTTGCCTGTCTCGCGCTTTGTTAACTTATTTCCATTGAGACTGTTTGTGTTTTCACTTTGTTTAAAATTACTTGAGCTTGTGAAGCGCTGGTAATAAAAAGATTCTCAGCAAGTTACCGAGGGTTTCCCTGCTTTGACTTTGCAGACGCTGGATGGCTTCATCTTCGTGGTAGCTCCCGACGGCAAAATCATGTACATCTCCGAGACAGCATCCGTCCATCTCGGCCTCTCGCAGGTGTGTGAGCTCAGCTGGACATGGCCACCGGTGTACACACCTCACCTCACCTCACCCTCCCAGTCCCAACCCTCCACGCAAACACACACACACACACACACACACACACACACGCATGTACACACACACACACACACACACACGCATGTACACACACACCATGTACACACACACACACACACACACGCATGTACACACACACACACAAGCTCGTAAACAGACACGGACAAGGCGACACACGTTATAGCATCGTGTTATTAGAGAAGTATGCAATAATAATCAACTATAATGGCGGCAAGTAGTTTCATCAGGTATGATAGCTAATCTAAACAAAAAGTTTGTTTTCGACAGGTGGAGCTTACGGGTGGAAGTATTTACGAGTACATCCACCCAGCTGACCACGACGAGATGACAGCCCTGCTCACCGTCCACCACCCCTACCACGCCCACATCCTGCAAGGTGAATAGTGAATAGTGAATAGCTACACTGTAGTAGGAGGTGAATAGTGAATAGCTACACTGTAGTAGGAGGTGAATAGTGAATAGCTAGCATGTAGTAGGAGGTGAATAGTGAATAGCTACACTGTAGTAGGAGGTGAATAGCACAGCTAGAATGTAGTAGGTGAATAGCACAGCTCAAGACCCAGTAGACTATAGCACAGTGTCTACAAGTCACGTGACAACTCCTATCCCATGCAGGAGGTGGATACCGCCATGTCACTAGCCACGTGTGGAGTGTGTTGTAGAGCTTCACAATGATAATGTTTCTATTTTCATACAATTTTTAATGTTTAAAATTTAACGAATATTTCGTGTTTTAACGATGTGTCAACAAGCGAAGATGGCTGACACGTGGATTGCTGTAAGTTCCTGTGATGGATTGTTGCAGATATCGAGATCGAGCGATCCTTCTTCCTACGAATGAAGTGTGTTCTTGCCAAGCGCAATGCAGGGCTGACCGCCGGCGGTTACAAGGTAAAAAATAAATAAAAATATTAATTAAATTAGAATAAAATAGAATAAAATAAAATTACAAAAATGCCTGCAATGTGGACTGAATTACCCAATATTCCAATCTGTATTATTTCTCAACTTACTCTGTTATTATTTTGTTTTGCATATTTTATTTACTTGTAAAGCGTGCTGAGCTTGCGATGACTGGGTACGGCACTGTACCATGATGATGATGATGATGATGATGATGATGATGATATGATTATAAGTAGTGGTAATGGTCTATTATACACAAATCCTTGATGTCTTAATAGTTTGCTTAGAGGCAGATGATCGTTTTAGACGAATACGCCAATAGTCACATTTTCTAAACTTTGTTTACTTCTGATTTAGAAGGGAAATAAACAAAAAGAAGAACAAAAAAAGACAATTTTGAAGGAATTGACTGTCGGCATGACGACACCACCAAAAACATGCCAACTGAGTGACAATGAAATGACCACAAAGCCTGTAAAAGGAAGACACACGTTGCAGATGACTGTGCACGGCCCCGCTCCCTCCCGTGCGTTGCCTCACTTGTTGTTTGGCGGCCAAATAACGGTCCCAGCCCGGGGCTGGAAATGTCAGCCTCCACTCCGCTATCACACTGACTTGACACAAGAGCGTGGGAGGTTTCCTAGGTTACAGTCAGTAGCCAAAAGTTTATTGTCGAGGTTTTGCCCCTTGATTATAAGAGTCAGTGGCAGTGCTCGCCCTTTACCTTCCCGACAGACTTCATTATATGCGTGTAACCCAGGCAGACAGACACGCAGACAGACACGCTGGGGTCGCTTCTGAATGTCCCTGGTAATTGTTGCCAACGATGTGCGGCTGTCTTGAGGCCGTTGTGAGTGTCTGTGATGGTGGCCACGTTATCTGCTCTCCTGTAATTGCAGACGACCTCTCGCCAGTCGGGAGGTGGAGGCTTCGCTTCTCGCACACTCCGGGCGAGGCGGAGGAAATAAGAGAGCGGTGCTCAGGCGCGGCTGCTGATAAATAACTGAGAGTTCGTGATGATGAGCCGAGGGTTCGTTAACTAGTTCCCACGCTGCAGAAGCCAGTTTTCGATTAATTGGCGTAAAGCATTATTTACTGTTGGACTTTTCGACATGATATATTTTCGCTGAAGACAGCGTTAGTGAAGACAAGAGAGCGATGTTGTCTCCCCGCCGACCGACCATGCTTTTACACGTGCACAGAGTGGGAGATGGAGGATGTAGGTGGTAGACGTCACACACCCCAGCCCCTAGGGGCCTGGAGGTGCCACCCGGTCAGAGAGGTGCGTGCTGGGATCGACAGGAGAGGCGAGGAAACGTTGATAATAAGCAGCGCTGAGTAATGCCTTGCACGTGCTCCTCCACACTCCTCGTCGTCAGCACGTCTGTCTTCACGCACAGACCCTCCTGATGCTCATAAAACGCTCGCCAACCAGTTCCATTTCTCGTGCTGACCTAAGTCTGATAACCCCGACACCTACACACGTGTACCCGTCTACCCGTCTACCCGCCCACTGCTCGCGGAGAGCGGCGGAGCTGTGTCGTCGCCTTGTGTCGAGGACAAGTAATTCCCTCCCTAACAACTCCTCGATAAAAGTACTTTGTAGTGGGGAAGGGGTCGCCATTCGATTAACCTTTAGCAAGGCATCCGTCAAGTGGAGTGAGGTTACTAGATGCTAGAGACAAAGAGCAGGGAGGACCCTGGCCTCACCTCTGACAATGGGTATCAAGTGGGAACAGACCTGTGTCTGGTTTTAACTCATGAAAGACGAGAAAAAGGCATTAGTACAAGTTAATAACAGGTTTTAATCGTTGACATCGTCTGGGATTTGGGTGTCGGTTCCTTAGTCATCATTGTACTGCGCCACCCCTAGCCATGGCAACATCCAGGTGAACAAGTCAGGGTGCGGCACCTTCTCCAGACGATAGTGAAATAATAATCTGAAAATAAATGTTCTCTTTGCACGTAGGAATAGTCACATGTGAAAATTACAGCTCAAAACAACATGGTGAGTTGTTATTGTTGATGTGAAGTGTTGATGTGAAGTGTAGCACCTTCCAAGCAGCCGCCAGGTGTTTGCTGTTGCTATGGACGCCCCTGTCGACACTGTCTTTGTGAAGGAGAATGATGAGTTGTGTCTGTTGGCAGGTGATCCACTGCTCTGGCTACCTGAAGATCAAACAGTACACCATGGACATCGCGCCCTACGACGGCTGCTACCAGAATGTGGGGCTGGTGGCGGTGGGCCACTCGTTGCCGCCGTCGGCGGTGACGGAGATCAAGATGTTCTCCAACATGTTTATGTTCCGCGCCTCCCTCGACCTCAAGCTCATCTTCCTGGATGCCAGGTGAGGCTGGACGATTCTGTCCTGTTAGAAGACAGCAGACGACACAACTAAGGGTACTTAGCGCCAACGTCACGTGCTCCACCTGGTGGCAAAGTGCATTATCTGGAGACAGAAACTTTAAAAATCTGTTTGTCTGAAACATAACCTGCTCACGTTTTCTGACAGTGCTGTTGAAGCAGCCATGATTTTTCTTGGTGCCATCAGAAAGTGAGCAGGACGCCTTCAGCTTGTCCGTTTCCTTTGTTGTTTATTTATTTTCTAAAGAGTGAACCCAATGGATTCCATCATCTCCTTTTCTCCTGTTTCTCGTAGACTTGAACTGCAGACAGCCGCCAGAGTGACAGTCGTTAACAAATTACAGCTTGTGATAAAATTAATAATTTTTAGCTGTCTACGGCAGCAAATATCTGTTTTCTGCGATGTAATAGGGACAGACCCTCATCAAAATACAGCAAATAAATAAAAAATATAAACAAAGAAATAATAAAATTAAAAAAAAATTAAAAAAACAACAAAAAGTATATTGCTCCTTGCTACCTCCATTCTGACCCCCTCCTCTTACTTCTTTTCCGTGGAGGGAAGGGATCGAGACGTTTTAGGATCGGTATTTGGATAGTATCCTCTAGTCCTGTCCCTTCATAAAAAAAAACACAATCACATGAACACACGTGTGTATTGTGTGTGTCTACGTGTATAAATTCGTTATCAATATACATATACTGCTTTACATGCCACGTGACATACAAGAATGAAAGCTGTATTTGCTACTACTACGTGCTGGTGACGTAATGCTCACGTTAACCCTTGCTGGCGGCGCAGGGTGGCGGCGCTGACAGGATACGAGCCTCAGGACCTGATAGAGAAGACGCTGTACCACTACATCCACGCCTGCGACATCCTGCACATGCGCTACGCACACCACACGCGTGAGTTGACCTTTGCCCCTCATCCAGACACTGACCGATGACAGGACAGACCAACGGGTAATGAAGAGATAATTTTGTGTGTGGATAAATGTTTTGATTGGTTAGAGAGTCTCACGTGTATAGTTACACATATAAAAACTGTTTGGTCAGCAGACGATGAATAAGTTATGCGCGGCATGTTGCGGAATACAGAGAGGGAAGTGGAGTGGGACAAATAGAAGATAGATGTAAGATGAAGGCAGAGTGTCTGCAGGATGGCCAGAGCCAGGGGCTTGGGATGTCCTTCGAAACTCAAAGAATTTGAGCCACACCAACACGTGCTAACACCATTACACAGTTTCTATAGAAACAACAAGAAAATAAACAAGCTGACATCTCGCTGTTTGCACTGTTGAGCTTCTCGCTGTTAGTACCAGAGAGATAAAAGTCTCCTCCTGGTATTAAAACAAATGACTGGACGTGTCATCATCTGAAGACAACAACAAGTAAATAAAAGACGACGACACCAGTCTCAGCCTCACAAGATGGCGGTGAGATGGTTTTAACAGACTGCAACCTTCAGTTGAGCTTCACGAGCGTCTAGCAGTTGATGGACACGTTAATAACATCGTTAACAGAGGAAAACAAAGATGTCTACTGACATCAACACCATGAACACGGACATCTCTGGCAGTTGGAGGTAAGACTTGTGTCTGTAGCGACCTCCACGTCACCTGTGAGCTGCAGCATACCGAGATCACGTGACACCTACTACATGTAGTAGAGAAGGTTGACTGACATCTACAGCACTCGCAGTCCTGTTTGTAGACGAGGAGGTAGGGTGGATGTCTTTGTCAGGGTAACTCAATCTACCTTGTTACACCAGCCAGGCCATGGTGGTGGGAGAGTAGGGGGAGTAGGGGGACCCAGCGAGGCGCAAGAGCGGGAGGAGGGAGGAGGGAGTCCAAAGAAAATGAATGAAAGAAAAGAGAGAGCTTTCGTCACCATGGCCTCCCTCCATCTCCTGTGTTTATCTCTCACTCCCTGGCTGAATGGATTTCCATGTCGACTCGTCCCCCTCCCTCCTGTTTGACTGCCCCCCCCCCCCATTTTCATCACACGAGCCTCGCTATAGATTTTTTGTGCAAGTCTTTTTATCCCATATCAGTTTATTTTTCTTGAACAAACGACGAGAGAAGAGAGTAGTTCTTGCCGGGACTTACCGCCTGACCTGCCACTGCGGTGTGTGGCATTGATTGTATCTCGGGGTGATCAGGACCCCAGAGGCTAGCGGTTACAGTGTCCACACGTTGGGCTTGACACCCGGGGTTAACCCAGTCTCGTCAAACACGCACCAATCGCATTTCTCCTCCATTTGACCACACGTTCATTGATCACGTGGTAGTGGCACTGCAGTCAGTGTGTGGACAGAACTGTTATCGCTCTACTCTCGTCTGTCTCTCAGCTCTACTCTCGTCTGTCTCTCAGCCCTGCTGTCGTCTGTCTCTCAGTCCTACTGTCGTCTGTCTCTCAGCCCTGCTGTCGTCTGTCTCTCAGCTCTACTGTCGTCTGTCTCTCCACATTCACATGGCAAGTGTGTTTGATTTTGTTACTCCATCCATCCCTCCTTCCGGCGGCAAAGCTTCCGACACTAGTGAGCTGTGACTGGTCACTTCTGTAAACAACACTAACAATACTTTATGCTGTAAACAACAGTTTCTGTCAAAGTCACAAGTCAACAGCGAGTTTTTGTTCTTCTGATGCCAGCTTCAAACGCCTTCCTCTGTAGATGTCTTAGTATGTAAGTAGATATTGAAATGTGTAACAACACTTACATAACAGTATGTGTAGAGCAAGAAGCAACTCAGGCAATGTCGCAGGTTACTTATCTCGCATAGATGTGTCAGTATGTAATGGATACTGTAACGTGTAACAACACTTACATAACATGGAGAGTAATGTCGCAGGTTACTTATCCTCATCAGCACCCTGCTGACACAAAGATCAGCCGAGAGAAAGTTTTGAATGTTTGAGTTGCAAAGAAGCAGGCCTGTGATGGAGAAGGAGCAGAATGTGCGAGTGAAGCCAAACACCAGTTGTTGTTGCCTCTGGTTACCAGCCAGCCGCCATGTTGACACTCCGGCGCCAGAGTCAAGGTCCTTGTGGGCCTGTGGGGGGAAGGGAGGAGTGCAGCAATGGCAAAGGAAGGAGGAACAGATGCCGGAGAAAGAACAGATCGAGGGAGGGGGGGTGGAGGAAGGGTGGGTGGGTGTTGGAGAAGGGGTGGGAGCTGAGGAAGAGTGAAGGCTCAAGGAGAGTTATCTGAAGGATGGGGGTGTGGGAGTGAAGCTTAAAAATCAATTTAGAAATTGAGGAGTTATTTAGCCCCAGTTTGAAGGATGGCCAGACTTGAAGTGTTGAAAGACATTTCAAAAATCAATTTGGGAGGTATTTGGCAAGGCCGGGGTACGACCCGACAATGTTCTGCCTGTTCCTGCTCATACTTGACAACAATGACAAGCACACAGACTAACTACCACTGTTGTTGTCAGCTGTGGCATTTGTTTTGTAAACTTGTTGACAAGCTTCGACTACCTGACGCAGTTCAACTGTTTGTACACGTCTCTAGGAACTCTCTCTCTCTGTCTTTCCAGTGCTGCTGAAGGGACAGGTGACCACCAAGTACTACCGCTTCCTGGCCAAAGATGGCGGGTGGGTGTGGATGCAGAGTTATGCCACCATCGTCCACAACAGTCGATCCTCCCGTCCACACTGCATCGTTAGTGTCAACTACGTCCTCAGGTGAGTCAGGAATCATCGTCATCATCATCATCACTTCTGATCAAGCGTTACCAATTTTAAATCAGAGGGTACCTCAACTGTCACGGACACGGATAATGGTGTCACAAGACTGTGTTTATTATTATTATTATTATTATTCTTTAGCACCGGTCTTGATGCCGTGATCGCTGTAGTTCCCTTAGGGTCAGACCACTTAACTGACACATGGGTGTCACTGGCTGTCACTGGCTGTCACTGGGTGTCACTGGCAGGTCACTCAAGGGAAGTGTTGTCGACCTGACATGTCGACTTGTCTACGTGTGTCATGACTTAAACTTACTGAGTGATGTTTATATTCCCAGTGATCTCTCTGTCCTTCAGATTGCGACACCAAGAGCCGTGTGTGTAAAATATTCTTTTCTAGAATTTTCACAAGACGACTGCAAACAAACATTTTTCAGTAAATTACAAAAATGTCAAGTGCGCTGTGAGCACACATGTCCGCCCCAAATCCTCATTGATTCTTTATCACAAAACACAAGAGGAGAGAAAGCACTGTCGTCTTTTACAGTCAACATTATCAACACTTGAGAGCCGGCGTCCTCCGGGTCCACACGGCTTTTGAATATGGAGAAGCCGTTGTGTATCCAGTGACAACCGCCAGTGGCCAAGGTCGCAGAGCGGGCCGGCCAACCATCGATCTCGGACTCGGACCAAAGTCTTCAGATTGTCCCCCGTCCTCCACATCTGACTTTTCAATTGGAATCCAGGCTTGTCTTTAGAGGCCGGGGCTTGGTGCAGCTGCCCAATGCCTCTCCAAGCCTTTCTTCCCTTTGACGGGGTTGCGCGGTGTTGACAGACCTAAGGACTGAGCAGAGTGTTGACAAACTTGTGATGGCGGCGCAGGAAGACGATGCCAACGACGGCATCGACTGGCGGGTGGGGCGCGGGGGCCGCCGGGAAGGAATTTATGAGGAGGGATTGATTGGCGCCGGTGACTGGCGCCGCAGCTGATGCGTTCCGAGGCACGTGAATGCTGAGAGTCAGACGAGGGCGGCAGATGACGCCTCCGCTCGCCGTCCATTGACCCTCCCTCGCCATGTTGTCACATGCTCTGTGTCTGAAACTTTGGTGTCCAGGCTTATAAACACACTTCTTAAAGACCTTGTTAAAATGGATGCCATTGTGATGACACACGGAGCTCCGGTTATTTGGTCAGCAACACGATGTTCGCTAATTGAGTAATTTACTGTAATACGGAGGACGTAAGTCAGATGAGGTGTACGTATACAGCATGATCTTTATTAAACACGTGACACTCTTGCTGTGGATGTAGACATAGAGTGTATCAACACGTGACCATATAAACACGTGACCATGTCATTTAGTCAGCTCAGTATGTCAGGCCATGTACTCACGCTGTGTTCTGTCGCCAGCGAGGTGATGAACAAGGACTGCCAGATACAGCTGGAGCAGACCCTGACGGCCAAGGAGCTGTCGCCCTACTCCGCCATGTCTGAACGCACTCGCACCAGCAGCACGGGAGGCGGGGGAGGCAAGACTCGACCTCCACGCAGCAAGTCTCGCCGTTCCCCCTACCCACAGTTCAGCTCCACACCCGGCGACACCGGCGAGGGCAGCCAGGACTACCAGGACAAGCCCTTCACCGACTACATGGCCACTGCAGCCACCAGCAGCGACGTGGTCGGGGTGCAGACCTACCACAGCATGATGTACGGACACACCAGCGACAGCATGGACCGCTACAGCGCCCTCTACTCCACCCCATACCCGCACCCCGGGGTGGCCATGTACAGAGACGCAGCCTGCGTGTACTCCTACCCCTCCGCCTCCGCCGCTCACCAGCGCTACCTGGACGATCGGTCTCCCTACCGAGGCTACGAGGAGCGCTTCTACCCAGCCAGGGACCCTGCCGCCTACCCGGGGTATCTGTCGTCTAATGCTGCCATTCAAAGTGCAGCCGTGGCGGCCACGAACTCGCGCTTGAGCCAGGAGGCGGCGGCGGCCCTCAGCCGCGAACTAGCGGCGGCAGCAGCAGCAGCAGCACAGGTGGGGGAGTCTGGGTGGTGGGGGTGGTGGTGGTGGCGGTGGGGTGCTAGGGTCCACCCAGTCATACGCAGACTTCCGGTCGTCCGGTCAGTGCTCGCGCTCGAGCTCGCGGGACAACTCGTACAGCGCCCAACACTACGCCGCGCCCTACAGCAACCGCTCCGAGTCGTCGGCGTCCGAGGTGGACGTGTGCAGCAGCGAGGAGTACGAGAAGCAGCGGCACTCGGGCGGCGGCGGCCAGCGGAGCGGCGAGCGGTCAGCTGGCGGAACAAGTACGAGCCGCTGATGGACTCGCATTTGACCAAGGAGGGGGTCACCTACAAAAGCCACGAACAGCAGAAACAGCAGCAACAACAGCAGGGAGGTAGTGCTGGAGCTATACAAGCCTTATCCCCTCCCCTCCACCACCCACAGCGACCACACCACCAACATCTTCATCACCAACAACAGCAGCAACAACAACAACAGCATGTCACGCAACGTGAATCGTCCGTACCTCACCCCGTCATCATGCGTCGTCGCTCCTCCACCTCCACCTACACCACAGCCACCGCCACGGCTACCAGCGACAACAGAATCGTCACCAACGGCAATGGTGGTGGTGGTAGTGTTAGTGGTGGCGGCGGTGGTGGTAGTGCAGGAGGTACTGTCACCAACGGCGGTGTCGGAACTGCCGGAGGTGGGGCTGGTGTCGGGTCTAGCAGCACGGACTACAGCAACACCAGTGACAACACAGCCCACAGGCCCCGCCTTCAGCCACAAGTCCCCCTCGGTGGCGACCTCTGGTAGCTTACATTCGGCAGCAGAGTTAAGGGCGGGGTCGGTGGGGTCAGGTAGCGGTGGAGCGGGTCAGGGGGGCGTCGTCAAGTCCTCCGTGTTATCCAGCTCCACCTCCGCCAACTGCAGCAACAGCAGCTCCACTAACGGCAGCAGCTGCGTGGTGGGTGCCCTGGGTGGCGCCATGAGCAGCGTCACTCCCGTCATGCCCAGCGCCGAGTCGTACCTGGGTGCCAGCATGCGGCTGGGCATGGGGGTGGGCATGGCCATGGGCATGGCAGGGACTACCCAGGACTACAGCCAGTGCCTGAAGGCAGCTTGTGGCTACGACAACTACCCGCCCACGGCCAGCATGTACCAGAACGCCGCAGCCCTGCAGGCCCAGCGCACCTACCCGGTCATGCCGCAAGCCGGGTACACAAGTGTGATCGTGGACCCACAGCAGTACCACCTTGCCAACGGTTATGCCGTTCACTGACCCCTGACTACAAGTCAGCCCGCGAGAGGGCGCGCGTGTATTTCTGGCAGCCATGCAGACGAGTTGCAGTCTACAGAATCGTCATGTGACGTTTGGTGTCAAACATGTCCGCCGACGGGTATACTGGAGACAGCGCCACCTCGTGCTGAACTCACACCAGCATCCGTAGCAGCGCTGGGGGACGTTTCCTGTTCTGATGTGTCGAGGGCAGATAGCGGGGACATCTAGTGATTGAAACTAACTGTGCGAATAGCCACATCGTGAGCGCGAGTGTGTCTGGCTGTGTGTCTGTCTGGCTGTGTGTCTGGCTGCGACTGGTGAAACGTCGGGGCGAGTTGTAACGTTGTGGACGACTCGGTGAGTGAGTGAGTGAGTGAGTGAGTGGTCGCCGCCTCGAGTGAACTCTGCTGCAGCTGCCTGCAGAGGTCAGAGGTTACTTGAAGGGCTTCAGAAGCCTGACAAGCGGCGTGTGTGCGATGTTCACGAGGCAAGAGATGTGAGCAGTGACTGTGCGAACTAACATATCCTGTCCTGTCCTGTCTTCATCCATCAGACATGGCGGTAGGTGGGACTTGTGTGAGTGTGGGCAACTTGCAATGGTTTCAATATTTAAACTGAAGGTAGCCGCAGACTGCATCGCGAGATATTTGTGTTTATGAACAGTATTTTGAGACTACTCTGTGGTCAAACACAGCTGTGAACAGTGAGAAATGCGAAGTCGGACACAGCTGTGAACATTGATAGGTGGGAAGTCAAACAGCTGTGAACATTGAGGCGTAAAGTCATACACAGCTGTGAACGTTGAGAGATCAGACACAGTTGTGAACATTGAGGGATGTGAAGTCAGACACAGCTGTGAACAGTGAGAAGTGTGAAGTCAGACACAGCTGTGAACAGTGATCGTGAGACCGCTGCTGGCTGTTGCCACGATGCTGCTGTACTGTCCGTGGTGTTGTGTGTCAAGACAAACAGTATTTAGTGTCAGTAGGTCGTGTCGTGTATTACGAGTTCACTGGAGCTCACAGGGGATCCTCCATCCCAGCTGCCTTCAGTTGACAAAATATTCTAATTTTCTCTGTCAAAGCGTCTCCTTGTTGCAATGAAGTCAGTCAGTCCGTCAGTCCGTCAGTCCGACCGCAGATTGCATCAGATCAGCGGTTCATGTGTGTGTGTGTCTGTGTGGTCTGTACTTGTTTGTGTTTTTGTGTCTGTGTGTCTTATCGTCTGTCTTCTTCCAATCCTGGTTTGGTCTGTCAGTCCATCTGTTCATCTCGCTTGTGAGGTCAGCAAGTACTTGTGAGGTTCTGGCTGGGTTCCCCCGACACTCGCAATGGCGACTGACAGAAACGAGAAGCTGTGGAGGGCCTCTGTCACTTGACCTGTAAACAGATAAATTACACCTGGTTTACCTGCGTTTTATTTTGTTTCTTTGTCTTTCTCTCTTCCTCTCCGCGGCACAGACGGCGAATGAGGAGAGCGATGGTGTGTGGGCAGGAAGGGGAGCTGGTCACGTGATGTCCGCCATCTTGTCGATGCTGTCCTTGCTACATTTCTTGAGGGGAACATTTAAATTATTCAACACATTCCCTGAATGTTATGATTAATTTTAATCATGATTGAGATTTCAAATTCTTAGCGTACCATAAAGGAGTAAAGTTAGAGTGTAATCAGTTAAATGTTATTTTACATCTGTTAACGGTCAGTTCTAACCCTGAAGGAAAACAATTATATTAAATATCAGGGAATGTAAAATCATGCCATGTACATACAAATCTTTGGATAAACACACACTTGCACACGCAAGTACAGTTCGGTCTGCTGCAGACAGACTCGCGGACAGCATTCATCGTCTGTAACTCATGTTTTGTTTGTGTCCCAGCAACTCTGTGGAATGAGTAACTTTTGTGTGAGTAGCACTAGACTTAGTCACCGGGGAGAACTCACCTCACATGTTCCTCACCTCCACTTTGTGACCACACCTACCACACCCACCACAACCCACCCCAGGCTGCTCACCTCCACTAGAGACTAGACTAGCGAGACGTGAAGATATTACTGTTTGTGTTGTTGTTGTTGTTGTTGTTGTTGTGAGCAGCTGTCAAGCTACATCCCTGTCTGTGTTGTCTGTCGCCATGGTGTCAACATGTCAACACACTGACTTGTGATGACCACCAGACAGCTGCCATTCTGTCCACGTATACCAAAGACAAACGAGGGTTGCTACACGGGTTCTGTGCTCCTGGGTCAGAGTTCGCTCCCCTGTACAGCGGCGTCTCGGAGCCTGGCGAGCATCTCTCCAGCTAAACATACCAAAGAAGAAATGTATTTATTCAAACAGGTGCCAGGGTCCTGTGTCCGTGTCTGTGTCTGGCACCACGGACCGGCCTGTAAACTACGTTAATGTTGCTGTTGTTGTCATGGACTTTATATTGTTCATCGAAATGTCATGTTCACTTATTAAACTGTAGCAGGACACCCCGGGTGTGCACTGAGTGTGTGTCAGCGGACACTTGCATCCAGCCATCGGGCCGGTCAGTACAGAGTGCACGATGTGTCCTTGTCTTCTACCCTCGGGGCTAAGAGACCTCGGGGGCATCAATGACGATGGTTGCGATGATGAGTCTGACAGACGATTGCCATTGTTACGAGGTTTGCCACTAATGATAATCAGCTGCTGTAGCTCAAACAGGTTTTTGTGTCAGTTAGAAGTGTGGGTGAGGCCAGAGCGAGGTTGTTAGCGACTGTACACGTGAGAATATATTCTATATAACATGTACCCAGTGTGTGTGGGGGACTGCCACCCGTGTCTGCACTAAATGATCTTTGCGAGAATGATTTAAAATTAAAGAAATGAGTTGCCAGACCGCGTGTCACCTCTACTGAGTGTATTATTTTATTTGCATAATGTGAAAACTCGCTAATTAAACACAGAGTTACAGCCAGCCTCCTCCTCTTGCCCTCCCTTGCTTGTGTCACAGAGTGCAGTTCACAAGTCGTTGCCATGGAATTTTATTATCGTCTTCTTCTTCTGATTATCTTTCTTTCTGAACCTTTTAGTTGTAAATGAAGGTCTGAGTGAGTGACATGTCAGTGTTGCCGATGTTTTGCTATTTGTATCGTGAAAACTCTACTGACTGTCACTCGCACTCTGTGGACATCAACAGTCAAATACAGACATACACACTGACCATACTGACAATACTGACAATACTGACAATACTGACAATACTGACAATACCGACAACACCCACTGTCCAGCATATCAAGTATAATAATGAGAACACCCAAAGCTCCAAAATATTTCTAAAACCTTAGAACTTTATGATATTGAGCACAAACTGAAATTTAGTCCACTCACCGAGACACAGTCAAAGAAAGTGAAACAATATTATTTTAACCCTGACAATCACGTGGTTTACAAGTGGTATAATTGCATACATATTTTTATATAAATGTCTGGAGTTTTAAAATAAAACACATGGAAAGATACACTCACCAAGAAATAGTGTCAAAGTTAGTGGCACAAGGTGACATGTCCGAGATTATTCCATGCACAAAATAAAAAGATTTATCAAATAAAGAAAGGAGCTTTGACACGTACAAACACAAATCTTGATAAATTACTGGTTTATTTTATTGTCATTTACACATCATGTAAACACTCTGACATGAATACACTGTGTGTACAGACGGTCTTCATGCGAAGGTATGGTGTGGTGAAGGCGTGAAGGCATGAAGGTATGAAGATGCTCAGTTGAAATGTTCCCTTTGGTTGCTGTACCCGCGGTGGACACCTTCTTCAGATGCCAGAAGCTCGCACCTCTTGTTGTGTCCCACTGATACAGTTTCACATCAACATGCCCGACACTTATCTTCTTGTTGTAGACAGGCTCCAAAGTCCTCTAACATCGATGTCTTTGCAGCTGTCTAGACCACCCCGAGTACATTATAATTGTTGTAATTGTTTACATCACAGCATAAGAAAATTGTGTAGATAAACGGAGTTCCAGAAATTAAAGGCGACAAGGAATTTTTCAAAGTAGTTGTCAGAAGACAGTCGCAGCCAGACATTAGTGCAGCCACCCGAGTGTCTGTGGTATGGACTGGCACCACAGCAGTGACTAGAATAACAGTAACAACAGCAATAATTATCATCATCATAATTACAGAGCCACAACTAGTGTCAACCTGTTTGTGTCAGCATGGCGATGTGTCGTGTGTCAGGTGGGTGTGCTCGCACTGTGCTGGAAGCGATCCTGTCCGCCCCCTGCTCTCAGTGGAAAGTCAATCGCCACCCGTTGCTACCCCGCCAGGCAGTTATGACAAACCTACCCCCCATTGCCCTCCACCCTATCTTGCCAGCTCCTCCAATCACAATCGCCGTCTCAACTGTCAGTAAAGGTCCTGCCTACACCCACTCCACCTCCCGCCACTTGAGTCCCAGGAGGACATGACAAACGAGCTTCATTTGCTCCGCCACCTGTGCGAGTGAGTCAGGGGAGGAACTCACTCCACTCGCCATGCCTTCCTTGGTTGTTTTTTTTTTTGGTTGAGAGAGTTAAGGGGGATGAGAGGGTGTAACGAAAAAAGAGAGATATGGGTGGGGGGTTTTCAGTTTATGCTTTGTTGTGATTAAAACAGAATTAGCAATAATTTACAGTTGACTTTTTGCTTCATTAGAACAGCGAAATACTCTGTAATCAGCATCTTCACCTTTAACTCCAATCCGATGGCACTGAATTGAATTAAGTGTAAGAAGAAAAGCAAATTGAAAAACGCACTTATGTAAAGAATTAAGTTTAAATTGCATGCGGAAGCAGTGAAAAGTGTTTTTCAAGCATTAGAGTGGATTGGCCGTTCATTTTTGAGTTCTTCCTGGCACCGTCCATCAATGGTGAAGAAGAGCCGCTGCTTCCTTTTGTCCAGCTCTGTGATGCCCGGACAACATCCGCCTGGCGCCCAGACCTGTTTACAAATGGAGCAGGTCGGCGGAAGAAGAAGCCGGCCACAGTCCTCTCCGCACCGCAGTCCAAACCTTTTTCGCGATCTCTTCAAATCGCAGAAGGGGTTCGTCCCTTAATTTGAACTTAATGTCCTGTGAACATGGAAAAGCCATCTCCCGCCGCTCCAAGCTCTTGTCTCCCTGCAGGCTCCTTCCCGAACGCACGGAGACCTTCGCCATCCTTCTAGGGGGCGCTGGCGCTAATCTTCGCTGCAACTTCCGGTGCCGTTTGCCGCTATTGATCCGCGAACACTCGTTCTGCCTTTTGGCTGCATTCACTCCGCAGGCCGTGGGCTCTCCTGCTTTTGTCTTAAGGGCCAGGGGTACTTGTGAGATACAGAGATTAAGAGCTGACGAAGTGGAGAGAATGCAGGCTTCGTCCTCAAATAATGGAGGACATGCAACACGATTGTCGCCTGACAGTGCAGCTGAGTAATCACGTGGCCTGCCTTACACTGGCGCCATACTTTAGTAGCCTAAGTACTTACAGACATTACCACTGGATACAAAACTAACAAAACCCTCGTTAAGTTATTGAAAGAAATTCTACTGTTAATCTAGTCACGGATTTGGATCAAAATGATGGCCAACGATAAATAAGCGGATAAATATAGATGACTGTGAGAGAAATAACAAACACAAATTATTCAATAAGCTCCACAAATTATTTCCATGTAATCTGTAACGTGACCCTGTGGAGCAAAGGAGTTGTTGACAAGTGTGGGGCACGTGAGTGTAAACAGCGAGTAGTCGCGATAACAAGCTTTGTCACATCTGTAAGAAGTGTCCTTTGGCGACTTACACTCGCGGGTAGCCCGCCACCACTCAGGGGAGATAAGGCAATCTGTGTACGGCAGACTGAGCTGTTGATCGCAGGCGGAAGGGCAGCCAGGGGCCATAAGCAGCCCGTTAGGAGGAGCCACGCTCTAGCGGTGCCCAATGGCGCACGAAGATCATTAAACGCCGCTCAGTCGCCGCCACCTCGCACAACTCATTACGGCGCCACCAGAGATGGCGCTCTTCTGCGCCGGTGGTCAGGGCACAGCATTGTCTCCCCACCGGCTAGTGGCAGCTCCCCAGCCGCCATTATTTCTACGTGCGGGCTCCACACCTCACCAGCAGTTTTGTTTTTTTGTTTTTTTTTGTTGTTTTTATGTGTTTTTTGTCTTTTTGTTTTTGTTTGTTTTTTGTTTGTTTTTTGGTAAAGCTTTACTTGATCGTCACTTACACACACTGTCCTCTGCCATCTTAAGCTGAAGATGCTTTTGGAGATAACGGACGTTTGACAGGCAGAAGATGACGTATACTGTGACGTCACTAGATATTTCCCTCGGCCTGAAGATGACTATAACGCGTCACATTTTCCCCAGAATGAAGATGACAATGACGTCAAAGACGATTTTTCCTTAGAATAAAGAGGACAATGACGTAACGCGATTTTTTCCCAGAGTAAAGATGACAATGATGTAACGCGATACTTCCCTCAGAAGGAAAATGACAATGACGTCAAAGACACTTTCCCAGAAGGAAGATGACAATGACGTAACACGATTTTTCTCAGAGTAAGATGACAATGACGTAACGCGATTTTTTCCTCAAACTAAAGATGACAATGACGTAACGCGATACTTGTCCCAGAAGGAAGATGACGATGACGTAACGCGATACTTCCCTCAGACAGAAGCACGTCACGTGACCAGTAGACGGAGTGTCGACTACCACCAGTCAAAATACCGGGCGGAGTCGGTGGAGGCCATACTTCAGTAGTAGAACTCACATTTATTTTGTTGGATGCGTTTCTTGCCCTTTGTGCGGGTCTCGCGAGTACTGCGGGCTTTTAGGTGTGAGACAGCCGCATTATCGCGCCACTCAGCCATGATGGCCCATGACAGCGAGTCAGGGCAGCGCCTCAGCAGGCACAATGGCGGCCGGAAGTCCCTTCCAGCTACTTATGCAGATAGAGGATCAGCAGACGAACTGGACCGGAAATACGGAGCAGAGCTGCTAGGGCGCGTCCTGAGCATTATGGGGGTGATATTGGCGCTTCCGGTTGCGTTGGGCGACGTTCTCTTATTGCTTCCGGTGTGAGGAAGTGAGGGCTGTCAAGGAGCCCTGGTCGCCATCTTGCACCCAAATCGTCAATTCGACCGCGAAGAGCGCGACAAACAGCCGCAGCGCCGGCGACTTTACACTTCTACAATCGTCCCCCAGCCCGCGTTCTGACCGACGTTCGTGTGGAGAAAAGCCCGCGACCTTTGACCTCAGCATCATGCCGGTGTTACAGTCAGTCTGTATTCAACAGGTATTCAGTGACTGTTACTCAATATGCTGATGACCAGACTAGCGAACAGCACAGTGACCAGACAGGTGCATGCCTCGTAGTTCTGAAGTAAATAATGAGAATTGTGTTTACTGGCATTTTGAGTTTGTACACAAGACAACAATGGATGACGACAGCTTCTGTCCGATGATAAACACATTTCCGTGATGTCTGAACCTCATGTCAACACAAACATATTTCTCTGTAATAGTCAGTCAGTGGTCAGCTGAAGTGGACGAGGGAAGGGTTGCTGGAGTCACCGGGTTAATGTGAGGTGAACGCCACCCAGGGTAGGAGCGGCTCTGGTCAGCCTCGTTGTGGATTGTCTGGCATCGCTCGCTGCCTGCTGCCTGCCGCTGGTCGCTTGCACGGCTAATTGATCAATTTGTTCTTTTCTCCTCCACCATTTCATTACAGCCACCCTTTGACACAGGCTGTCGTGCGACCTGCTTCTTGTGGCACTCTCTCTAATGTTATTAGCCGTCACGTGACCTGTTTCTTGCCTCACAAAGAAGCCTTACTCCTTCTCTAATAAGATATTACAGATATTACAGATATTACAGATATTACAGATCTTACCAAACATGTCAGCCCGAGCGCATAGGTCAAGACTGTTTTGTCTAACGATGGATATTCCTGCTCGTGATTTTTGTATACAAACAAGCGTGTAGATTAGTGCAGAGAATGTAAACAAGTAAATGTACACAAGCTGTCTCTACATACAAACTGTCTCCAAGTGTAACTGTCTGCTGAGTACAGTGTCATGACACAAGACAAAAAACCCTCCATCCTCAGGCGAGACATGTACCCGGGACCAGACTTCAAGTGGTGGCAGCGAATGTCTGGGAATAACTTGTAGACTGAGTCCCATGCCACTGAGCTTCCGGTTTGGTACTCAGCATCCATGATGCGAGGTCGTGCTCACGGAGGTACAAAAGCTCAAGGTGTGTCTTGTTTTCGGGTCTGTGGACTTTTTCATAATTCGGTGCGTGAAAGATGTGCGCAGAAAATGATGGTGACAGGTACTTGTAATTTATGTGAGGTCTGGTCACGTGGCTACAGACAGTCCACACCTGCAAATAGAAAGTTTAGTCTGTCCCGAGTGTTTGTTGTGAGAGGAGAAGCAGTCGACGTCCAGAATGTTCCGAGACTGAGGTCAGAGGCAAAGGTGAGCCCGGGTCACTGGACTGAATGCTTGTTTGACGGCCATTCATACACCACAGTCACAGACGAGCTGATCACATTAAATAAAGACATGAAATAAAAAACTAAGAGCATTACAGAGATGGCAAGAGTGTAACAAAAGAAACATCGAGCACATAAACACATAAACACATAAACACGAGACAGGGAAGACAGACAACAGAGGAACACACAGCACTAGTCGTCGTCTGCTACTATCTCTCTCTCATATTCTATATTGCACTGGGAGGATACACCTTCTGTTAGGCGGTAGTATCTTGTATTTCAGCAAATCTCTCAGACGAAATTACTTATTTCTGTAATGAAGCTCACACCTGTTGACATTTATGTGTAGTTGCTTTTAAGTCGGTCAGGAGGGGGGGGGTGGGAACGCCGTGCAGCGGGGGGGGGGGAGTGGATGAACATGGGTGATGGGGACGAGGTAGCTATTCCTTCTTCATATGAGAAAGTCAGAGTTGATTTTCCTTTTCTTGACATGGTACTGGTGAAAATTGTTTTATTTTAGTAGCTTGCCAGTTTATAACATTGACAGCTAATACAGATGTACATGTCTGTAATTATATTCGTCTCAAAATAAAATTACTTTGAATAATAAAGCATGGATAGATTGTGTTTTAAAACGCGGTGAACAATTTTTACAAGGAATTTAGTTTATTGTCATGTTCTTTTCCGTGTTATTATTATTTTATTTATTTATTGCCAACATTGGCTGTAAAAATAGCGGATTTTGTGAACTTGATATTGCGCACAAAATGATTAAAACAATATTTTAATTTCTAACTTCATTAGCTGGCTCCCCCAGTAAATATGTAACACAGCAAACATTTGTCAAACAACAGACAATACTGCCATACAAGCTGCAAACAAGTGTCAGAAAAAGTGGACTGCAGGACAGACAGGACTCCAGGGACTGGCACCAACACCTGACATGTTGACAAGTCTTTGACAGTTGTGAGTTCTTTACTCACCTCACCTCACCTCACACAGTCACTCACTCTTCACGCGCTGAACTTGAAGAATGCAAATTAAATCAGTTTTAATTATCTAAATATTCAACAGTAAACTAATCAAGTGTATGCGCATTGCTTGTGTAGACTTGCGATGTGTGAAGGTGAAAGTCAGTGTCCTTGCTGACCTCGCTCACCTCACAACCGGAAGTCGTCAAATTCAGAACTTGAGGTGAAGGTCCTGTGCATGCATCATTCTCCCCAAACCTCCACTAACCATTAGTAACCCCGCCTTTCCTTCTTCTGTTGTCATGACGACCAAGCACCTCGTGCAGTTCTCAGTGATGCTTTGATACGAGTTCACACACTGCTTCAAACAGTTCTGACAAAATGAAGATGAACAAAAGTAATTAGTGTGATATTAATTGACAGTTTAGTTGATCTCTCACCCTGCTGTGGTGTGATGGCACCCACTCACTAATTCACAGTCTGAAGTGTGTGGCTGGCCATGTGCACCACGGACCCAGGAAGACTGAGGGGAGCCGGCGGAGGCCATCAACACGAGGCGGAGGTCTGCTTGCTGATGGAGGCGAGAGTGGGGGCCATCGCAGGAAGCTGACCATTTTTGCCAACAAGAAATAAAGGAAAAAAAGGACCAAGCAACAACCTTACGCATACCGATGACATTACCAGCATCCTCGAAAATAACTAGAATAAAAATAAAAATAAAAACATTTGATGAAATACAGGTTTGTAAAAATAAAGTATGGATATCAACAACCTGCTACAAGCCTTCACGCTTTTAATTTAAATTTTATAAATTATTACACACATCTACAATAATTTGTAATGAGGCGAGTGCATAATTTATGAATGTAGTAATGTGCTCATCTTTATCAGGAAAGATTTGTTGTGACTGTTGTAGCAGCCGGTCGTCACGTGACGACGTGTACCTGTAGCCTGCACTGAGCCTGTCACGTAGAAACCACGTACACAGGGCGGTCTCCATGGTGCTATGGCACTACCACTGTATCTACCACTACTTCAACCACTGCCAGACACCAAGAAGGACTGAGTGCAATGCCAGGATGGCAGTGGAGGGTGTAGACACGTGGACAACTGACCTGTCCGCCAACGAGTCCAGTGTTCCGGAGGAGATGGCGGCTGCACCACAGTTCATGTCTAATAGAATTAACCGACATCCATCATCTCCCTGGTCTGAACCTGTGAACACCAGCTTTGGTCATGATCGTGCACGTGATCTGCAGGTGCAAATGCGGCAGACGGATCATGTCAGTGCGGAGCATGCACTGTGTGCATCTGGCTGCATCAAGTGGATGAATTACATTCCACAGATCGCTGTCGCCGACTTGTTCCTCGGTTTGTCCTCAAGTAGTCAGCGGAAACTTCAATGGAGTCCAACACAAAAACAAACAACACAGTTCCGTGATTTTGTATGTCAGGGGCACTGCAGCGACAAGTGCCGGGGATTGGGCGACTCAGATTTCCGATTATTTCTGGAAGTCGCTTTAAGAGCTTTGGCACCGTTGAGCCGCTGTGAGCCGTAAGGCGATTACCAGGGATCACGTGACACTGTGGAACGCTTTGCTGGCTGATCTTGTCGACAGATTAGTGCCGTGAGCCAGAGCTCAGGGTGGGCCTGTGGTGGGCTGTGTGGTGGGCCGTGTGGTGGGCTGTATGGTGGGCTGTGTGGTGGGCGTGTGGTGGGCAGTGTGGTGGTCTGTATGGTGGGCCGTGTGGCGTGTGGGGCCGTGTGGGTGATATGGTGGGCTGTGTGGTGGGCCGTGTGGTGGGCCTGTGGTGGGCATCCCTACTTTCACACTACAGACATGGATTGTTTGTTTAGCGAATTTTTCTAAATAATATTAATAACACCACCACCACCACCACCACTACTACTGATAACAATAATTATAATAATGTCTATTTGATAGGTCGCACTCTGCGCCGACCAGTAATGATAAATAAACAAATAAATATCTACAGTGTAGGCATTGACGTACACACAAAAGTTCACTCACACACAACACTCACACACCACACACACACACACACACACACACACCACACCACACACACACACACACACACACCGTCTGGTACAGTGAGGTGGAGCTGACCACATGTCACAGCTTGCTACAGAACATCTGCTTAATGAAGAGAATTGAGTTTTTAAAGACTGGGTTTCTGTGTTTGTGTGAGTGTGCACTCAACAGCAGTTCATAAAACTTGGCTGGAACGTGAATGAAACTACTTAATAATGAGACAAAAGTATGTAGACAACCACATCGTGAACCTCCACACATGGAAGGTTTGGAATATTCTCCTGCTGCCCAGGGGCCCTCCATGGAGGAAAACCGCAGAATGAGTGGAGGTGACAAATGGCTTGAAAGATGAGCTCAGCGCACAACAGACGGCGGATTGTTGGCGAGCAAATACAAGCAGCTTTGGAGAGGAGGGCCACTGGTTAGGGCGACAAAGTCCCACACCAACCTCCTCTCTTCCTGGCGAGTGCGCCACCCAATGATCTCCAGCTTCCTTCAAGACTCTATTCATAATGAATGTTTGGCGATCTCTCTATCAAGTACAGCTCCCGACACACGGAGGCTCACACACTCACACACTCGCACACTCACACTCACACTCACACACTCACACACTCACACACTCACACACTCGCACACTCACACACGTACCCTGTCCGCTCCACCCCTCAAATCCCCCTCAAAGCGAGCACAACACACGCATGTCTTTGTCATCCTGTGTAAGAAATCCTGTGATGTGAACGTGAAGTGAACTCTGTCACACAAGATGTGACTTGACATCACCAACTGTAATTACTGACCGCCGACGGTTGAGGCTGGCATCTGAACACGTGGAGCAGCAGAGTGGAGATCGCGACTCCTCCAAATGAAATCTTCACAACAACAGCAAGCTCAAGAGTTCGATCCTCCTTCAACGACCGTTAGAGGCTGACGACAGCTCGCCCGCAGGATAGAGTGAAGCCGAGAACAAACACTGACTTTCCAAAAGCCTTTGATTCCCTGCGAGTGGCGGCGCTCGTTTCAGTCGGAACTCAGCCCCGCAGACGACATTTTGTAAAGTTGCTCCTTTTAGAAACACAATCACCAGAACTCAGCCATTGTAATAGACTGTGGCGATGACTACACAGAATTAAAAAACACTAGCGATGAGGAGGCTGCTGCCGGAGAGACAGAAGAGGCCGAGCGCAGCGCCACTAGCGGCAGTGGCAGACTCTCGTGTTTGTCCAAGCGACACAACTCCGCCTGCAGCCGATTGTGAGACGGGGATGAAGGAGGCGATAAGTAGCAATTAAAATGGGGGCCGCAGCCATCAGAAGCACTCCAGACAGCCTGCTGTAAGCTACTCCACACAGCCCTGCCTCCCTCCTTCACTCCCTCCTTCACGTGAATCCGTCAATACATCCATGCATTCATTCATTCATATACGTGCGCGCTCCCTACCCCACACCCCGCACCCCACACCCCGCACACACCAGAGAGTATATCAGAACTAGCAGTGAAGGCGACAAACAAACAACAACAATAATAAAGACATTGTACAAGCAACATGTCAATGTTAGAGTTCAGCCGTTATGCTCGAAGACAGAAGACGTGAGACGAAATCACTGGCAAGACGAGTAGACAACAAAGTCACGTGATGTACTTTAAAACAACAAACAAACAACAGTCAATGGAAAGTTCGTTTGTGTCTTTGCTTCTGTGACAGTGTCACAGTGAGTAGCACGTGGAGGTATTGAGGTATTGAGGTTCGTGTGGCGGACACGACAAACATGGCGGACAGCTGCACATTGAGTGAGACAGACATGTGTGACGGGTGGCAGGCCGACGTCACTGTCACACACACACAGTGGTCTCTGAGGACATAGACACCTGTGTGATACAGACTGTCACGTGACGTATAATACGCTTTGTGACATGTCACAGATTGTGATGTTACACGTGATACAGGCTGTCACGTGACGTGCTCTAGACAAGTGTGACGTGTAATACGCTTTGTGACATGTGACATATTATGGTGTGACACGTGATACAGACTGCAGTGAGAAGTGTGACATAGACCTCAACGGGACACGTGGCAGGTGACTTGGCGTGTGCCTCAGAGTGCAGTGTGACATGACACCGTCTACAATGTGACGCGACACTGCCGGTATGATGTGACATGCTGCAGTGTGTGTGACAGAAACTGTAGTGTAAGTGTGAGAGAGGCTGCAGTGTGTGTTGTACATGCAGTGTGTATCTAGCTGCCATCTTGCCCCTGTCGTCGATGACTTATTTCTCTGTCATCGCTGTGCAGTTGTGTCATCCAAAGAAACTTCAAACATTAAAAACGCAGCGCGCTTCTCGAGCACAAGTCTCCAAAATATTGTTGACAAACTTTCCTCCCTGGCCTGCGTGTGCGGCTGTCTGTCCGGCTGTCTGTCCGGCTGTCTGGGCGGCTCTGTCCCGCTGTCTGTCCGACTGTTTGTGCGGCTGTCTGTCCCGCTGTCTGTCCGACTGGCGGACTTGCAAGAAAGGTAGGGGAAGGGGGACGTAGAGCACGCTCGACGGGAGGGGACACAAGCGCCCTCTGGTGGGAATGAGGAAGCTGGTGAGGACACGTGTTTGCACAGCCCACCCCCCCTACCCCCAGCCTTCCCACCTTTGTGACGTCTGTCGCCCCACGAGCATTCTTTACTCACGCTTTACGGTAGGAGGGGGAAGGCCCTAAGTGGTAGTGGTGGTTGTGGTGATGGTGGTGATGGTGGTGGTAGCGGTGGTGGTTGTGGTGGTTGTGGTGTCGCCAGCAAACGCTCACTAGTTTAGCTTCAGTGATCAGCATCTTTGAAAATGTGTCTTTGAGACCTTGTAGGTGAACTGCTACACAATCACCAGTGATGGACAGCTACACAATCATCAGTGATGACAGCTACACTAATCATCAGTGATGACAGCTACACTAATCATCAGCGATGACAGCTACACAATCGTCAGTGATGACAGTTTCTAGACTGTACTCAGCCAGAATACGTTCAACCCACACGTTGGACAACCAGAGGCTGTTCAGACGGCCTGTAGACACGTGCACTGGTGTTCATAAGTAACTTATATGTCAAATTATTACAATACTCAGCCAACAAACAGTGAACACAGAAATAACTCAAACCTTACAAGAAAAATAGTAAGAGACAGAGACAAGGAGACAGAGACATTTGTGATAAATAAAGAAAACGGCGAATGTTTGTTGTTTGATGTCAAAACGTCACATTATTGCTTTATTATTTTTGACCATAGTTTGTGGTCGTGTTTACACCACTAGCAGACTCCGTGTTTCACTGTCAGAAAATAAACTGACTGATGATGTCACGTGTGGCGACGGCGATTAACCCTGAGACTAACATTTAACCCTATCGCCATCTCAGTTGTGTGTAGACCTGACAGGAACATGACACTGAACACTCATCTGAAAATAGTGAATGTCATGACGGTGATCATAGCGTTTAGATAATGGCGAGAATACAGTGTGCGTGTGTGTGTATACCTGTGTTGTGTGTGTGCGTGTGTCTGTTTGTGTGTCTGTGTTGTGTGTGTTGTGTCTGTGTGTAATGGTGTGGGGGAGGGGCGTGTGCGTGTGTCTGTGTGCTTGTCTGTGTGTGTGCGCGCGCTGTGTGTGTGTGAATATTCCACTAACCTGACCAGCTGGAGAGAGAGAGAGGGACAAGCTCACCTACCAACTGTCAGCTCAAGTAACGGGTGCGTTGGTCAAACACGTGACCGTTGTTTGTGTGCCACTAGAAGTAAACAATCAACTCAGCGCATGTCAAAGGTCACTCACCAACAACAGTTTGCGCACATCATGGCGGCCGCGGTCCATTGCGCGACTGGAGTGTTTTCTGTCATCACTGCCGGCACTCGTCCATATTTTCTCACCACTCACAGTCTTCACAAGGAGCGTCATAGCGGGACCTGTGAGGTGAGTGAGGAAACCTCGCTGACCCAGTCGACACCCCACCCACCCACCCACCCGACTATACCCGCACAATGGCGGCTCCCGAATGTCTGGCGAGCTTCATTTACCCGACCCTCATCCCCTCCCCCGCCCTGTGCTGTGGATATTGCGCACCCTCCCTTTTGTGATGTGGCGAGGGTGAAGATGGGGAGCAGGCGAGTTGAGAGAAGAATGTGTTTGTCCGACACTGTTGTCCCTTCCAACAGTCTATTTGCCGCCACCATATCTTTTTGATATCCACCCTCTTTGATCACTTGCGACCTGCCCCCGTCCTTCACATCCGGGCTTTTCCACCCGGCTTGTGCTTGTTGTCCTGGGTGAGCGTGAAATAGTCTGGTCACACAAACCGGCGACTGGTGCTCCACAGGTGAGTTGTCACGTGACCACAGGTCACTTCCTCTCAAGCTCAAGGTGTTGTGTCAGGTGTGTTGTTTACGTGTTGGTCCTTGTGTATAATTAATTATATTTGCACAGCGACAGTAGACTGGCCTGTGCTCCGGGTATCGCATGGGATAATTATGTAAGTGAATTTATTGTTTATGTTACTAGCTTGCTGTGTAACCTCGCGACACTGAATGATGCAACATACTTTGCAACTTGTCTCGCCGACTTCAAAGAATTTTGTTCTTTTACACGGCAGGTGAAGACACGTGTGGCCGGACACAGTCCACCATGAGTCTAGTAGCAAGACACCGTAGTCTGTATTATTTCCTGTGCTAGCTTCTCTGTGATGCTGACCCTCAGGTTACACGGACAGGTACAGTAAGACACGTGTTGCCAATGCACTCGTGTATAAAAGACACAAAATACAAACACAGGAGAGCCTCGAGAAATGAGTGAAGCACAACAATGGCAGAATGAGTCCGGCTCAGCGACAGCGACAAACAAAAGTATTACCACGTATTAAAAAGTATTACCCCCCAAGGAAAATACAGGGGGGGGGGGCAGGAATATCCTTTTGCCCCCCCAATATTTGAGACGTAATTCCTCACAAAGAGCAAAGAACTGAAGAAAGGTAGGGGAACGTAGACAGGAGACGGTCATCACCGTGCGAGTGCGAACGCCGTTCACTGTCAGCAGGGAGTTTGCCCCCCCAACGCCGAACATCTTCCTACGCCACTGCATTACTGATTCATTACCCATAATTTGTCACCAAGAGGCTAGCCGGGTGGGGAGTACGGAAAAGAAGGTAAAAAAAAAAAAAAAAAAAAAAGTGTGTTTGGGACGGATGTGATCTCACGGCTACCGACAACTTATAACTTCAAAGAAAGTCGTTTCCTTGTTGTCCTAACGATGGCGCCGTCAAATATACTCGGTTTAGAAAAAATCCCGAGACTAAGCTAAAACATTTGTGTTTGTCTCACCTACTGGTTGCTAAAGAAAGGAAAGGGTGCTGTAACTTATGGAAAACATTGTCTGACGGAGAAAACAGTTCCAGTCTTGACCCTGGCAGTTCCCCTTCTTCTCAGAATTTTATCTCATCGAATGTCTCGCTTCTCAACAAAGCTTCATGACCAATTTCTGGTAAAAGTGATTATGACAGTGCTATCTTAGGAAAATAACGATGATGATACATTGAGTGGGCTAACTGAGTGGTTTACTGGCTCTAGGCTCCTAGAAGAGCTTTTCTTTGTCAACTGGCCAAGCGAACGTGGAACTGAGAGCTGCTATGAAGTAGTAACCACAAGGCTTTTATATCAGTTTTCATAAGGCTTATGCAATTATATCAGCTGCAGGTATTCTTTTCCGAACTGAAAAGGACGACCATGATGTGTCTGCCCTGTGACTTATATTGTCCTGCATGTCTCCTTTACAAACATTTCGGAACATCTGACTGCAAAGGTTCGACAGTCACAAACAAATCGCAAAACGTCTCACTTTCGAGAGGCCACCATCTGTGATATCATTTGTTTTAAATCGGAGAGGGAATCAACACCACGATGCCCAAACAATAAGGAAAAGTGGAGAAGAGAAGACAGAAGAAGAGAGAAAGATACAGGGAGGAGGATACATGGAAAGTGTGGACAGCGCTGGTGTTGATTAACTCCCCATGGGGCTTTGAGGAACCGTGAAAAATGGACAGAACTGGTGGCGAGGTCACCGTTGGTCAACGACATGAAAGTTAGGGGTCACATGACAGTGATTTGTCACTGGCCACCTTACAAACTCAGCTTCATCTCCATGTTCCGGTGAGATGGTCGAGGAACTCGGGAAAATGTGCTTCTGGGAAGAGATGGAGATGAGAAAATGATGTTACAAAACCAGATGCGTAGGTAGAAATAGTAGGTTGCCAATGAGAACGCTGCGGTAGGTAGAAGTGGTATTCGAATATTAACGTCTCTGTGGTAGGCCTGAAGTCCAGATGTAACTGTGCTTCAACATGATCATAGACTTACAAAATGGTGGAAGCAGCACACAAACCCACACACACACAAAAACCCACTTATCTTTTTAGTCTTCTTTGTCCTCCTAGTGCCGCAACCATACCACCCCAGCGGATCCGGTTCTGGGCCGAGGATCGATCTCCTCCTGGTCTGTCTCCGAACCTGCGTTTCATCTGTGGGTTTAAGTCCAGAACTTGTCTCGTTAAACTCGGTGTCAAATTGCAATAAAATCAAATTGTCAACCGTACACTGCAGTCTATGCAAAAACTTATTAAATACATTTTTTACTAAAAACAAGGATATCGGCCGGCAGCTCTTCCTTGCGATGTAAGTGTAGAAGCAGGACTGAAGTATCGTTGGAAGTCAGAGAAACATTGCAGTGTACTGCTGACGTCAAGCAATGTCTGTAAGACACAATAACAAACACAATAACAAACACAATAACAAACACGTTAATGTTTGTACAAAGCCACGATAGTGTGTTTTCACGAGCAAACCTTCGATGTCGCAGTTGAAGATGTGAAATATTTTCACGGGTGAGTCCCGTGCTGTGTCCTGGTGACCGTTAGCACGGACACCTCGTGTCGCGTAGTCACTGGGTCAGTGGAACTTATTCTCTCCCTTGTCTTGCTAGTGTCTTGCCGTCCACACAAAGTCCTCGACATTATAGGATAGCAATTGTCATGAACTGTGGAGGACCGGCCATCTTGTCACTTATTTCTTGTTGGTGTTCTTTGTAGGGTACTGTTGTCAGTTTTCGATGTCCTCCATTGACTGGGCAGGCAACTCTGACCACGCGTACAATGATGTCTGAAGGAGAGAGGAGAGGATCGGGTAGGTTGTTGCCGTCTGTCACTCCGATCTTGTTCACTCCATTGAGTATGACGTGTGTGTTCCTAGCAGTTGGAGGGACCTAGTAGCAGGGTGTTTGTGGTCCGTCGTGCACTAGTCATCTTCGTTAACAGCAGCTTCGTTGTCGATGACGTCACCGGTTCTGGGACGTGTGCGTCTCGGTTCAGCGGATTTGTAAACGGCGAACTTGACTTCTTCACGAACTTTAGATACGTTAGTTGGTAACGGCTGTATAGCCTGGTGGCTAGAGACGAGGTCTGAAGACTGAAAGGTGGTGTGTTCAAATCTGACAGTGAGTGAGTGAGTGAGTGAGTGAGTGAGTGAGTGAGTGAGTGAGTGAGTGAGTGAGTGAGTGAGTGAGTGAGTGAGTGAGTGAGTGAGTGAGTGAGTGAGTGAGTGAGTGAGTGAGTGAGTGAGTGAGTGAGTGAGTGAGTGAGTGAGTGAGTCTGCTTGATCTCCTCACTTCTCTCACAGGTGCCACCTCATTCAGGTGAGTTTAGTAGTCAGCAGGGAGGGTTCACTGAGCTGAGCTGATTTTACAAAGCTCAGTCTTGACATCTTTACAACAATACACAGCTGTGAAGTAGGAATACTGGCTTCAAGACACACTGTCAAAGAATAAATCTCAAAATAAACTGAAAATATTACAATCATGGGTTTCGAAACGAGATATGATCGAGAAATTTGCTTATTCAGTCGTTGGATTACAGAGCTTTGTTGTTGACATTGGAAGGGAGAGTGCTTCCACCTGGCGGTGATTTCGCACTGTGAGTGAGTGAGTGAGTGAGAGGCTGGAGCTGTCACGTGGTCTTGTCACGATAGTTGTGTGAATGTTTGTCTTCTGCCGTGTCTCGTGGCCTCGGGTATGGCAGCGGATGCAAAGCTCAGGTTGATTCCAGAGAAATGTTTTTATTTAAACGAACATCGGCAACTGAGATGCCACCGACCACACCTGTACTGTCAATAAAGCATCAGTACTTAGTAGATGTTGTGTACATGAAGTACCATGGTGATGGAGGACACTGTCAACACTCGCTCACCAGGCGGCCACAGCCACTGCAGACACGTGGCCTCCTCACCAGGAGGTTGTTCTGTGGGCAGTAGGTGGTCGTCTTGGTGTCGTCAATGGTACTTTGTTGTTGTTTACCTCCTACCTGACGAGGTTTACTTTGGGCAATGAACAGTCTTGTAAGTGTAGGTGTCATGACGTATTTATACTTGTCAGCTATTTATTGACATGACAGACTCACACCATATTATGCTAATACACAGGGTCAGGCTGACCCTGACCACATCATCCAGTGTCCCACAATTTGTGTATGAGAACTCGTTGTAGAGTCGCTCGTGAGGCTTGTCTTCATTCTCTAGCGGACACCAAAGGTGGTGGTGGGACGAGGGGTGTGACATCCATGGTGGGAGGCTGCTGCAGTGGTCACGTGGCTGCACCATGGGCTGTCAGCAGCCGTCTTCCCCACTGACGAAATGACTGCTCCCTGCAGTTTCCCCTCCCATCCTCCTGCACCATCTTTAGTCCAGATGGCCACAGGGCGCCTGCTGTCTCCATTGTCCACATCACACTTCTGGCCGCGGGAACATGCAGCAAAGAGGCTACTTGGCAATGGCGCTAGGACAGAGTGGAGGATGGGATGGGGAGGTGGGCAGAGGGTGGTGAAGATGGCCAGGGGAGATCAGCTTTTTCTCTGGGATGAAAGTGTGCATAATAGCTAGTGCGAAGGAATGTTGAATTATCTGTCCCTGTGACAATACACCAGCGACACAGACAACATGTCGTCAAACATACAATGGACTGGATGTTACACAAAAATTAGCTTAATCGTCCATTAATTATTTAGCACCTTATTATTTATTTATTTATTTTGGCACAAGATTAGTAAACAGGTTAAACATCATTTTAACACTCTAACTTGTCACACGGAGTACTTGCAGTACAGGTACAGGGAGTGAGCAGTACACCATGGAGCCAGCCTGCCACAAGACAGATGCTGTATGGTAGATGTTTGCATCAAGATCGTGACAGCAACAGCGCCAACGGCCAGATGGACGGCTTCTGGTGCAGCAAGGTGTACAGGTGCACCTAGTGTCGGTCCTGTTGCATGGATGTCACACGTGGACTCTGCTTGTGGATGCGGAGAGAGGAACAGCATCCGAGAACAAGTGCCGGAGGTTACTGGGTGCCTCGTACAAGGAACACAAAGCCAATGGCCGGTCACTACACTCACAACACCAGGAACCCTGCTCAACAGTCAAACACTAGTCTGGCTCGGCCATGTGACCATTCTGTGCTGTATTCTATGTTCTGCAAGGAAGTCAAGAGGTCAGAGGACGAGTTGACAAGGTGACGTAGCGGGTGGGTCGCTCCGTAGTTTGCTGTGATTGTAATAATGTCTGTGTCTGGTAGCAATGTAGTGTTTCACTTTCTTCTGCTTAGAGGGCTAGATGTAAACAAGCACAATTTGTTTGTTCTGTTATCATTGTAAATAAAGATTTGTCGTCTGTCAAGCTAGGCCTGAGTGGCTACAGCCGCAGCTGTACCTGTACTCATCCAGGTGAGCAGCACTAGTAGAACTGTTACCAATCAAGAGACGAATGAATGACCTGTAATCGTCTATGTGCATATACTCTGTAAACAGCCTGTGGCGAGAAGTGCCATCAACCTTCAGTACAACATCAGGGGCTGGGACCGCAGTCCGAGTGATGGAGAAGGATTTGTTAGTTCGATTTGAGTTTGATTTACATCCTCACAAGTCGTCAAAACTGTTTTGACTTGTGTTGTCAAGAAAAGCCAGTCTAATGAGCGAGAAGAGTCCTTCCCCTGGAAATTGGGGAATGTGGACATTTGCAACTATAATCAGCGGCCCTTATGCTGCTCATGGCGCGTGAATGGAGCGGGGCCGCCAGTCCTGTCGCTAACAGACCTGGAGGTGACCTGTGGGGGGACGAGGAAGGGAGGGGCAGCCATCGTAAGCACTGTTGTGACAACGACGACCACACACCGCCACAGGCACCCGAGTCCAGTCGCCACCTTTTTCTTTCTAATACTTTCATTATTTTCTTCTTCCCCACCCTCTCGTGAGCTTTGCCTTTGCTCTTATTTTTCTGTCAAATATTTTCTTTTCTTCCAACAGAAGTAACAATTCGTTGTTAGCGTGGAATGACAGAAGTGGTCGAGATCTGCACTAGAAAAGATTTTTTTTTTACATATAATGTGGCAGCAGTGACTGCACGGCCCCATTGCAGGAGTGAAGGCGGGGTGGTGGACACACACGTCCCTCCCCCTGCTCGCCCCTCTCGCGGTCCCACCCTGCAGATTGTCGGTGTCCTGGCAATGTTGCGTGCAGTCTCATGATATATGTAAATGTCCGCCTTGCAACACAAGTGTCAGGCTGTAATAGCTTAGATGCGATGGAAGCCGTTAACTGCTTTGTGCCGAGCAGCCCACTGCGAGTATTTGGGTAGGGGCCCTCGACTAGGGTGGCCCTTGATACCCCGTGTGCGCGTCACCTGACATCAGTTCATATTGTGGCGCATGAATGAGCAAGGGCAACGGCAGCAACAACAGTCTTTGCTTTCATCCGTGCAAAGCTGGCGTTGGTTTAGCGGCGTCTGGCGTGACGGCTTTGTCACCCACCTCCACACGTTTTGCACATTTCAGTCGGCGACACGGAGTCAAGGGCCACTACTGTCTTTTGTGTTTCTTACCTTTACACCCCGATTTCCTTTCTTACCCCTCTTCTATCGGCTACATGTACAAAAGCACGGACACATGGGGAGAGAGAGAGAGCATCGCGCGCACACACACACACACACACGCACACACACACACACACACACGCGCACCCACACACACACACACACGCACACACACACGCGCGCACGCACACACACACACGCGCACACACACAGGTTGTAGGACTGACCAGATCCAGAGTGTCAAAAAGTAATTTGGTTTCTTTACAATATAAGTTCTTAAATCAGAGAGCATAAATCTGCTTTATTCATGAGAGAAGGACCAATGACGATGACAGTTTCCACAGTTGAGATAAGACCCCGAGGCCAGAGCACAAGGCTCGCGACACCACGTGAACAGATGCTTCGAGGTCTTGCGCTGGCTGCAGCCTCCCATGAGGCCGGAGGGTAGACTGCAGGACAAAGTTTGTGTTCCTACCAATACCCTTTCTCAACAAGAATATGCAAAAAGAAAAACTTTAGGAATAACTCATGAGAACGGCCTACGAACAAACACTTTAAAAAAAATACATTCCTGGTTGTTTTTTATGTGCTCAAGACAGAAATAAATCCATCAACAAAAATCAACAACACAAAGCCAAGTACTTTCAACATGTTTGTGCCATGAGAGTTCGTGACAAGAACTGTTCTCTCATTGCTTGTTTCCATGTAACAATAACTTGCTGAGCAATTTCTTGGGAGCTCAGTCACAAACCTTATCAGACAGATGTGGGGTCTATCATCGCCCATCGACTCATAGCAGTTCTCAAGTCATCATGTTCATCGCTCGTCGTGTAATGGTAGAGGGACGACAATGAGGACGATGACAGACCAGCCAGAGACGCGAGAGAGTCGGCCGTCCGTACACAGGTGCTACACTCAGGTGTTACACTCACAGTTACACTCAGTTCACCCTACAAAAGCGAGATTTGTCAGTTGGGGAAGTTTGGACTGGAGACGACATACATGTTTACATGAATGCTCCCCCTACTGTATCGTGCCTCACGATGCGGTATGGAAGTATCATCATGATAACCATTAAGTCATCTGCAACTGGCTAAAGTGTGGATGAATGCCCAGAGCTGATGATCTGCTTGAGAGTCGCAGCCCTCGGTATAAGTCCGCGAGTCAAGCAGCGGCAATCCATCAAGATGTTGGGAGATTTCTCGGGCGCACGGCCAGCAGGGGTCGGCAGGAAGACCTTCTCGCTAGCGCCTCAATCACTTATGCAAATGGCGCAGGTAAAACAAGCCGGGACGGCCAGCCTAAGACAATACCGCCGACAAGGAATCGCCCGGCATCGATCCCCTCCAAACATGGCCACCGCCTCCAATTTCACTGATGGCGGGTTTCGCTGATTGCGGGCCCGGACCCCCTCGTTGTGCTCAGCGTTAACTAACACCCAGCCTGGCAAACACTCGCTGATCGGGTTACAGATGGATGTCATAATTTGCCTGCGGATCATTTTTGTTACAATTTGCTCTCGGACGAGGTGAAGGAAGCGGCTCCTAATCGAACGATCGTGGTCACTTCCGCCGCGAGCCAGCGCCATGTTTGCTCGTGACGTAGATGTCGTGCCTGAGCAGCAGACGAGATGGAGCACCGCAGACGTCGAGCGGTCATCCATTACTTGGCTGCCAGCCTCCCTCATCTCGCGCTGACCTCACAGCAACAGCGCCAACAGTCAACGGGCTCAGGTCCAAATCCCTCCCATCCCCAGGCTGTAGGGAGGACATCTACAGGGCGGACAATGAAGACACGAGCAGTTCGACAAGCGATCCTCCAATCTAATTAACGTCAGCAGGCGGCCAGGGAGCGGACAGGCACGGTCAAAGCCGCGGACAGGAGGTGGGTGGCTTAGACAAGCAACATGGGGAGATCTTGCACCAACAGACACCGCTCTTCAACGACACGCAGCAACATCATCAGACACTGCAGCAACCATACACTGCCTGTGGCCGGGCAGCGGCAAGAGTAGGCATTAATTGCTCGGTCTTTGCCACATCCTGTGCACAGACGAGAGATGCGAGGTGGGCAGCTCGTGCAGGCTCCAGGCAAAGCCCCGGTCTTGTTGCTGGGACTAAAGACAGACTTATCGACTGTCGCAATCAAACCACCGCCTTTTCACAAAGCCTGCCAGCTTGTTCCTTTGTCTACAAGAATGCTCCTTCCTTTCTACATGCATGTTTCCTCTTTTCTACAGACGAGCTCCTTGTTGTCTACAAAACCCTTGTGTGTAAAAACTCTCCCTTTTGTGCTGCACTGGGTCCCATGCCAGGGGCCAGAGATAGAGAGGCAGCCACAGAAAGTTTTGAGTTTTCTTGGGTTCAGTAATATTCTTTAATTATACTTTTTTAAAAATATTTAAATTTTAAAACGGCTGTCATTGGTAATCACATCTTTCTCACCATTATCTCCCCTTGCATGTGCCCTTGTGTTTGTGTGCGCGCCTGATCACATTTGTCCGTGTATGCGCTACACTCGGATTGTCACAAAAGCATATTTTAGACTAGTTTTACATAAATCAAAGCATGCTAAAAATTCGCTTCATAACTAACGTCCGTAATAATGTCAAAGCATAGCGAGCTCTCGATTTCAAGAGTTGAGGACTAGCAGAGCCTCGACACCAAGTGTCCGATATCACAACATAATAATAATAATAATAATAATAATAATAACAACAACAACAACAACAACAATAATAACTGCATACGAGAGACAGAAAAACAAACAAATAACATACGAACTATACAAGAATAAACAACCTTACTAACAAAGAATAAAATCAAATACAGAAAACGCAAAGAGGAACCAACTAACAAGAGCTGAGACTAACATGATATTACAAAAGGAAGGGTGTGACACATGACTAGCATCATGGGAAAGGTTGCTAGGAGTAGTGTTTAAGGGAGAGGTGTGTGTTCAGTGCACGTGTAAAGCTTGCTGATGGTGCTGCCAGGGCCCACGACAGGTCAGAGGCCAAGATGGGTGTCAAATCTCTGACTAGTGATGAGAACTGAGGCCATGCTTTCTGCTTCTGCCGGCTTTGTGATTCTTTTTTTTTTTTTTTTTGGAGGAGGCTTTCATGAAAGCTGAAGAAAGGTCACAGAATGATCCTAAATGTTTCTAGTGGCACACTATCACACTTAAAGACGAAGAAGGATATTTGTTTAAAGTGTGGTTGGCACACTGCTCCATCATAATACATCGAGCTGAAGCTCTAGCTAAAGAAAAATCCTAGTCTGTTCCAGACTGTTAATGGAGCAGAGGTAACGACGGGCTGGTCTTCAGTGTCTACCAGAGACCAACGCACACGGATCAGTACCTCCAGTTTGATGATCGTCAGCCTCTCCAAAATAATCTTGGGGTGATCCACACTTTCCGTCAGCAAGCAAAGACCATCTACTCATCGACTGAAGCTCTATAGGGCGAACTTTAACACCCGATATTACATGGCGGCTGCAACTGCCGGCAGTGTACAAGGGACCTATTCAGTCACATGACCGAGTTCATCTCAGACGGGTGTGCACTGAACACACCATACAGTCACTAAGGTAGGCCAGTGAAAACATGCCAACAGCCACAGTGAGTGCTACTTTCTTTTTCCGTTGAGTGTAAAGGTTTAGTTTTCCTTCTTCCGTGTGCTTAATTTATTTCGGTTTTCACCCAACTTATCAAATTACCTTCATATCAATCAATAAACGATGGTGATGTCTTGATTAAAGGAAGAGGTCTGGTTTCTGCTTTGCAAATAATGCTTTTTAAGGTACTTTAATGTAGAAAAAGCACACTCAAGCCATAGCTTGATATCCTATTTCTAATCCTTTACGACAAACACCTGAACGTGCAAGCATGGGAGGGTGAGATGTACAGTTTTGTCCGAAACCAGAAACCAGAAACCAGAATTTGACGGACACACGATTTCGTGCTCACAAATCACAGACCGTGAAAGTGAACTGTGCTCCCAGACCAAAAATGCTAGGGAATTTCCTACAATAACATTTTAAAATGATGTTCTTTAAAATTTAAACACATTTTTGTCTCACAGTATTCAGAAAGTTTGTGAGATATGACCAGTGAGATGCAGAGCAAGCTTACGGTGCTGAAGCAAGGGGAAAAACTGCATTAATACAGCGAGACTACAATAAAGTGGTTACGTCCCTTGAAAAATGTCGTGCTTGTAAGATTGCTGGACGGCTGACAGACACGGTCACTACAAACTGCTTGCTTCTTTTTGTTCAATCTTTTTCTCCTTCATAGAACTGGCAACAAATCTACATTTGTTTTGTTTATTGACATATGCACCAGCACAAACAGTTCATTATTTGAGCAGCTTAGTGGTTTATGCAAGTGAATGCTACAGGTTACTGGGTATGAAAACACAAAATTTAATTTGTCATATTGTTCACGCCCATTCATATCATCCATTATTCACACCAGGTATTCATGACAGCACAACATGATTTCTGCCATTCATTCAAAGAAAGATAATTATACAGGTGAAAATGGAGGAGAGAACAAGGCAAAGAACTGCACGGTGTGAAAGGATTACCATTATACTATTACACAATACATAACTTTAACAGCAGTTGATCATTCCTTGGTGTCCTCCTACTGGGTGCAGTCATATCTGGTTATAAAAGGTGTTGTTTCCATCCACTGATGAAACTAACATAAGTATATAACCATTCATCATACAGAGCTTGGGAAAAAACATCTTTTGCAGTTCAGGAGATATTTATTTAAGACAGCCTTATAAACTCATAGCCACATTCATACTGCTATAGTATTCCATAAAATCAATCACAGTACAGCCCTGTACAATGCAGTTATCTATACAGCAATAAGTTTGCATAAGTGTACAGCACACCATTTAAGCCAGTTGTTTAGCTGAGACTCCAAATCACCTATAGCCATAGCAAAATTCATAAACTGACAAGACTACAGATTCTCTAGAAATACCTAACAAAGTATGCCTAAATTTGTATAAGCTGTCAAGTATTCAAAATTAACAAACATATATAATACTTTCTCAATTCCCTAATTACTTTTGTCCTCAACTTTTTAATGTTTGAGTCTGTAGAAGTGTAGCTTCAATGTTTGTGCTATTACCAGTGTCTACAAGTGTTACACAGTCTGTTGGTAGCTGAACAGCTCTCTCAAGGTAGACAGCCACCAGACTGTATCTTATACCCTGATAAAATACTTGCTTTCCAATCTATACTTGTAGGCTCCCCCCACCACCCTAAAAAATTATGCAAACTGACAATGCATTTATGCTAAACTTATGCCAATAGGTCACACCATTGTTTATGTCAAAATCACCGACAAAATCCCAAATCCTGCTTACCCATGGAGAATGTAAAGGTAAAAAGCTCCCACCATCTAGCAGGACAATGACATGTAAGAAAACTATAATTCACCATCCAGTAGAGCAGTCACCTATCAGAAAAATATAGTTCACCATCTAGTAGGGCAGTGACCTGCAAGAAAAGTATAATTCCCCATCTCTTGGCTCTGGTATGTGATGAGCAGAAGCTGACCCTTTTCTTCAGCAGCTTTCCATCTCCCCTAGTGCACTGGATACTTGTATCCAGCCAGGTGGACAGAGTGTTTCTGCTGTTGGCACAAATTCTAGCACATTCAACACCTGTCTACAAAGCCACACCATAGCTCTTCCAGGGACTTTTAATGTTTTATGATAGGAAGAATAAGTCTTGTAGACCTAGTCATAGGGCCTTTGTCACAAACTACTTCTCTATAATTCAATAGCAGCCCTACTTTTTCAAGTCCTTTAGCTCATTCAAACTTCTATAATGCTCTTAAAGATTAAAAAGAAATCACTGAGTACAACTTCCATGACCATTATTAATTTACATTCAGATTAATACAAATTCTTTTTAATGCTGTCACAGAGAGGTTGTAGAATATCATAAATTAACAAAGAACTATATCATGTTATTTCAAACAATAAATTATACTGATTCTTCTGTTAAAGTTCTTAGCACTTCATGCACAGCTGCAAAAAAAGCAACTATTACAAACCAGTAATTCCTTCACCCTGTCTCTCACAAACACAAAGGAGAGAGAACAAAGTGGCTCGGTGAGCCAGTGATCTATTCTCATTAAATGAACTGCATGTTTTATGGTGAATCTGTTCTGATAAGATTAAGTGCAAGTATTGTACTGTAAACACATATGCCACCCCTTAAAAGCTTGGTCACAATTAAAATCAGTGACCCAAAGATCCACATTTTCCCCTAAGCTTGGATGCATCACTGCATAGCATTATCAAAACTATGAAATTGAAGGGCTAAATTCTACCAAACATAATAAATTATCATATCTAAGCAGTCCTTAGAAATGAATGTGGCAATTAAGAAAGATCCAATCTTCACTAAATACTAGCAATGTACTTAAGATTCAATCACAGAAAGCCATGCTTCATTCATAAAAAAATAAAAAGAGAGAGAGAGAGAGAAAGATGGGGGGAAAAAAGTCAGCATTTCAATACGCTTTTCATTCTATTGTTGTACAGTATGTCACTTTCAACCAATTCAAAATCATAAACACCAAAACATTAGAGATCATAAACATCAATGTATCATACTCATAGTATCACAGTGATGTGGTGGATATTGAACGCTGTAAAAAACAGTTTTCAATAGCAGAATAAAATACTAGGAAATTTTAACTGCATAAAGCCGTTATGACAGAGTAAGCTTTACGTCTGTGATGTTTCATGGATGGCTATGGTTAGTAGAAATGTTGGAAGCACTCTTCACTCGTGGACATGTATTTCAATAAGACAAGAGTGCTTTTCCAAACAGACACATTGTCTCCACCTTTGGCACTTGTAAGCAGCTCAAATACACATAATCCCATGTGACACACTGCAAGTATTTTATTCTTTTTCACTAACAGCATCATCTTCATTTTCATATCACTGAGGTTGTTCTGATCTGCCCTTGGACCTTTTGCCGGCAAACAGGACACTCCCTCACTGAAGGTGCACAGAGTGAGCAGGTAACTAGATGTCCACATGGAACATATAAGATGCAAGCCTCCTTATCCAGGCAAATTTTGCATATCTTCTGATGAACCAGTTCTTCATTTTCTGTTTCCAATTCTTCGGCATTTCCTGGGGACCAAAACATTTCTTAGCAACACCACTACACTTTATACTATTAATGATACCAAGTAATATTTATGTCACTGAAGTCTAAAGTCTTCCTAAATAGACAACTGAATCAATTACAATAATTTTAGAATGAAGTAAATGCTTAAGAATGTGGAACAATTGCTGTTTGACTTTGTCTTAAAAAATTGCAAGCTTGTACATAAACACATTCACGTTCATAATTAAACAGGCAAAAACCTGGTAACAGAGAACTGACTTTTTCATGTTGGCCGGTCATGTAAATTACGTACAATTGAAAGGCAGACTGCTCACTTTTACATTATGAAAATGATCAAATTCTTACTTAATATGGTTTGGTAATCATCTGTATCATCCAGGTTGTCCAGTAAAGGATCTGACTCGCTGGTTTCACAATGATTTGTGTTTTCACCTGTAAACAGATTGATTACTTTACAAACTTCTGCAAATTAATATTATCCAAATTAGGATTGAGAAAATGATGCTGATAAAGACAACCATGTTCATATTTTATCTATTAATGTACTTTACGATAATTTAGTCAAGTCCAATTACTACAGACCACTTATGTTAACCTAACATTTGTCATGTGATCATGTGCCTCCCCTATATTCATTTTCACACAGCTGTCATAATTAGTTTGATATATCAGGTTATAAACAAGGCATACAGTTAAAGATAAAGAATGCAACCATTATTTCGCATATTCCTATAGTAATAAATGCATTATTTTGCATATAACACAAAATGCTCAGCTTCTGCCACCTGGTATGAATGGCAACTAAAAGTACATTTACAGTACATGTATTAAAGAGAAAACAAAAATTCTTTCCTCACCTTTTGATCCTAGCATCTTTGTTAACATTCTGTCAATTTCCTTTACAACATCTTTCATATGGATCTGGATTTAAAGGAAACAATGGAGACCATGACATTAAAAATGTTACTGACAACAAAGCAAACATTTCACATGAATATTTATATTTCTGTTAGCATATATTAATTTTCTAGGAAAATTTGTAAAGGTAATATCATGCTAAAGATAAGGGAAAAAAATAACAGTATTATTCAGCAAAGGAAACTGTGATATTGGTTGCACTGATATATTGTAATGCAAAGGAGACTTACAGCAGCATTAGTCTGAGCTAGGGACTGCACAGCATCTATAAACTCCAGTCCTTTTGAGCTGCGGACATATGGACACGTCTTAAACCAACGCGCATGTTCAATCCATGGATGGTCTTCTGCCTCCCAATTCTTAAGTCCACCACCGCAGTAAAAACACCGACAGCAGTCTGCATAACCTGCCAGTCAAAACAGTTTATCGTGTTAAGTTTCTTGTGTGTTGACAAGCACTTCAATCTTTGAATAAGGATATACTGAGCCATTACAATAAATTAGGCCCTGACTGTAAAATGCTTGAGAGATTTATATCTCTATAACTGGAGATCATTTTGAGACCTCTATAAATACATAAACAGATCACTAAATGAACAAAATAACAAAAAAGGCATAAAGTTTGAAGAATGATTATTTTAAATGATGTAAAATTCAAGTAAAATAAAGTGTTATTACCTGCATAATAAAATCCTGCTTCTGCCAGCTGCTCCTTGGTACTCAAGGCACTGGGGCTTGACCATCCCATGTGGAAAGTTTGCAATCGTGCTGGAAGACTTGCAAGATCTTGACGCTTTGGTCGCTGTACTATTATGCCTAAATCTTCAAATGTTATTGTCTTCTTCTCTTCCCCTGGTGTAACTGCTGATTTGTATTGATGTACTTCTGTGTTTGATATATCAGGGTCTGGATAATTACCTATTGGTTCCATTGCCTTCCCATCAGTGACAAGGACTTCTTCTGGAAACTGAACTTGATTCTCCAAAGGTAAAACTGTGAATGATTGTGCGTCATCCTGCGTCATATTCTGAAAATTTGTGAAAAAGTCTGAAGGCAGACTTGGTGCTGATGCGAAGTCAAACGTCGTTGTGCTCAAAAGAAAACTGGAATCACTCCCTAGTTCTGCGACGGTGCCAGCTAATGTAAAATCATCTAACACAGGATTTGCAAGTCCTTGAACAAGATCCTGCGGCAATGGTCCACTTGTAATAAGAGGTCCTTGCTGCTGGTGGTCAGGACGACGATCTGGTTGATCTTGCTCCTGAACACTGCGAGCTCCATTTCTCTGAGTGTTGTCCGACTGCGTAATAGTGAAAACTTGTGGTATAGGGAAAAGGAAGGTTTGAGTTAGCCAGCTGGAGACGGCAGGATATGTCGGAATAGGCTGATTATCGGAAGTTCCAGTCACAAATCTACACGTTGGTGCCAACAGTCTATGAACTTCTAGCACAGGCCGTCTGGACAATGTCCTCACGTCCAGTTTAAGTCCGCACGAAAAGCAAATCACTTCCCACTGCGAACAAGCCGCGGTCCGACAGAATCCTGCCCCAGCTAACTGTAATGCCCACACGCCACTAGGCAGGTGGAAACTGGAGTTACAACTAAAAGATGCGTACCTCAAAAACTCGTTCCTCATGTTATCACTACAGTTTGCTTCAGCCATGCTTTCTGAGCAAAATATCTGTAGTGTGTGGTACAAGACGATCTAAAATAAAGTTCAGTAAGTCACATCACTTGGCAGCAGCTCATTCCACAAGATGGCTGACGATGATATGGCGACAGAAATAGTAACGGGAATTTCCTGGCAGGCCTGGTACTAATTTTAGATCACAGTCTTTCCGTGGTTAAGGGTTTCGGTCCACAGCACACACAAATTTCCGTTCTACTAAATTGGTATTGGTATCTGTTGCTGAACCTATATCACGATAAGCTTTGTACGTCATATAGTGTAGTTGTGCAACCCGGAATTCCACATCAAAGACAACTCCCGATCGACGTACGTGTTACAGGCGGGGATCGTGTACTCACGATGTGTACAGGTTCGTGGTGTACGTGCTCGATCTGCTCTCTCGCATAATTTCGATCAACTGCAAAATTGCACACAAAATAATAAATTGCGACCGTACTGCATGGCTGATTGATACTAACAGCAACTATAGATTTATCAATTAATGTTTCTAAATAATTTTTACTTCAACGTACATGTGCTATATATATATAGATCGATGCATGCACTTATTCCGATATTGAAAAATATACCATATGGTGAGGTTGAGGAAGCCCAGCATCGATCTGCAGTAATTCCTTTTTCACTTGTTTTTTTTTTGTTTTTTGTTTTTTTTTGACTTCGAACTTATAGATGAAATATATCAAACTGTATACGCCTGCAGCTATATATATCCTTTAATTGCTGCTCGATCCTGTAGTCGGGTACCCATTCCCGACAGCTGAGTCGACTGGAGGAAGTCAGCTGCACGGGTGTTGACGCTGCGCCTCTCGGTTCAGACGCCTGAAGCTACTTACATGTGCTATAGTAAGCTACTTACATGTGCTATAGTAAGCTACACCGGTTGCAATCGCAATTAGCTAACACCGGGATATTCCGTTTCTAAATATATCTCATTCTCATATGGACTGTTCTCGTTGTGAAGCTGTAATTAACTCCGGGATATTTCCTTTCTAAAAATAGTTCATTCCCAAATGGATTGTTCGCAATCATCTGTGTGACTTCAGCCAGGGTACACCAAACAACTTGTTGTCGTTGTCTGCTTATTCAGCTCTTTGTATTTAAGTTTCTTAAAGCTTAGAAAACATTTCTACTTGGTCTTTAATAGATAACAGACAGTAAAATGAATGTTTTAGTAAGTACTAGTTCCAATTTGTTCCTCCTTGTATATTTCAGAATGAAGTGGTGATGGCAACACCAATATCACACAGAACCCAGCAAAATGGTGAGAGATTATTATATGCTCCAAATAGATGCATGAGCATATTAATCTGTGAAAGTGAATACATGTACACATATTCATGTGCAGTGATAAATCATTTTCTTTGAGAAGGTCCTCAGTATGTGTATTCACTATTTTTCTGTGATTACAGAATTCAGTCTTGCTGAAGAAAGAGTGAATATTTTCAAAGCAGCATGGACTGACAATATCAACGATAGGTTTGTCAGCAGCCACAGCTATCTACTAAGCCAGACACTGGTACCAGTTACTTGTAAGAACAGAAAACAAGTTAATTTTTTGTATAGTTTGTTTCACCATAAAGATTTTGTTTTAAGGATTGTTCACCATCTTTACTCTCTTCAGACACTTTTTCGGAAAATTGACTATTTTAAGATAATCAGCTGAAAAAATATTTTAAATTTCCTACCATATCTGACTGTTACAATCTTATACAATCTAGCCTCTGATTATAAATCTAATTGTACACAATCTGACTGTGCAAGCAAGTTTACTATTAAATAGTGATTATTCCATTGTGTCATCTGTTTGACAATGCCACTTGTTTGATTCAGGTGAGTGCAGCAACAGCCCCAAGGTGGAGTCTGAGACTGTGGACCTTCACACATGCAATGAGATCCTGCCTTTGGTTCTGAGGCCATCTCTAGAGAGTAATCAAAGTTATTTAAAGTTGATACGCCACTCAGTGGTGCATGCCTCTTCACTGGTACCGTCTGACTTCCACACTGTCACATATGCAGATGTTGCTGCTGCAGCGTGTAATGTAAACTTCTTGCGACTTTTATTCACATCTTCAGAAAGGACAGTACGGGAATTTTACACACAATATTACAGTTATCAGGACAGTGCTGCCATAGTCAAGTTGTTTATTCATGCTCTGAATGGAGGAAGTTGTGAAGTTGTTGATTTTCTGACAGAAATATTAGGAGATGAGCTGACTGCCTATTGGAAGCTAGTCATCATGGAAGTGTGTCTTTGGCTTGCTACTACTGATAAAAAAATTAATGAATGCTTTAAGCATCTGGTGCATAAATTTGGTGTAAACCTCAAAGATGAGTGTAACAAATTCTCCCCTCTTCGCCTGACATGCTTTTACTGCAGTAGTGATATGGCTGAGTATTTGATTGAGAATGGAGCAGATATGTATGTCATAAATTCAGATGGGCATGCAGTATCATATGATGCTTATCAATATGGTGCCTACACAGGTAAGTGTATAGTATATGTATTCCCTATGAAGGTACTTAATTCTTTGATGACATTAAATAAGGAAAAACAGAAGGTAAGTGCTATCTGAACCATTATCACTTTTTAATAAAAATTTGAAGTACGTTCCATTTATCAATATTTAAGGAGAAAAAAGTGGATAAAGGGATAAAACTGCTAACTGATAATTTAGATAACTTTTTAATTCTAGAATTCTTCTCCTTGATAAGATTTTATGCACTACTTTATAGCTTTTGGATATGAGAAATATGGTTTTATATCTGTCTCAATAGGCTGTGCATACTCTTGCAGCCATGCAAGCAAACCTACCTTTAGCATGGGACATTTTCCATTAAAATCTTCATTTCAGGAGTATGCAGTTTAAAATGACAGATCACCAGTATGCAGTAGTGCATCTTTCTCTGTTATTTATCTGACAGGTACTTTGGATGGCAATAGTTGGACATAAATACTCTACCAAACACAAATACAACTGAATTATAAAAATTGTGCATGAGGCTATCAGTATCAGATAATTGTTGAATGTCATTTTCGCAAATGTGCTTGATAGGAGTATATGTATATAGTTATGTACCTAGTGGAAAAATGGATTTGTGTGCAGGTCAGTGGGATGTGATGAAGATGCTGCTCAATAAGGGCCTGCCTGTTGATGCTGTCATGTCCAAAACAGATTTTGTTTGCTACCCACTAATGTATATCTTTATTCAACATAATGAAATGGAACTAGTTCATTGCCTGGTGGATCATGGCCACAGTGTCAACATGCCAATTTGCTTCACTGCAGATCGCCGATCTCATTCAGTCACTCCGCTTGTTCTTGCACTAACTTGCAGGTCAGATTGTGCTCTTAGCCACACTAGTGCTCTGTCTCGCCTATAGATAACTTTTAAAAAAGGCTTTAGAGTTTAGATGATGAAACAACAGAGACGATATATAATAAGTTGATAATATCAGATAAAAAATAAATATAAAATAACTGCTTTAGACTGTCTATTCTCAATAGAACCCTGCTTATTTAGTATATCATCTTTCACATTGTTCTGTCTTGGGATGCGATGGGTGTATATGTGTGTGCAGGCATCAACAGCTGGTGTCTTGGCTCATTGACAATGATGCTGACTGCAATGCACACTCCTTTCACTCACAGCTACTGGATGATGACTCCTGGACTCCTCTGCATGTGGCTGTTACCCAGAATGATTTGTCAATGGTCATGTCATTAGTTAAGCATGGTGCCCAGTTAGATGCCCTTACTGCTAGAGGGGAGACTGTCATTGAGCTGGCTTATGATCGAGGGAAAAACATTGATGTTGTTAACTACCTTCTTCAGATCAGTGTTCCTGTTGTGTCATTTCCAGAGTCAACTTTAAAAGCCACAGTCAAGGGTGTGTGCAATTCAAACAACGTGTGGTCTCTGCTAGATTTGGCCATTTATAAAGGAGACTGTATTTTCACACAGATATTGCTGTCTTGTGGACATTACCATCACCCTCTAACTATATCCAGCTTCTTTGGCACACACATCGCATTGGATTTGCCTTCCCAGCAGAAAGCATTGTATTATGTACATGAGGCGCAAAAGCAGGTGTGCACCTTGCAGGTCCTTTGTAGGGATGTCTTACGTGCTGCATGTGTCAATCTTCTTCACTACACGCAGTCGGTTTCCATGCCAGGTCGCTTAAAATCTATCTTGCTCCTTGAAGATATTCTTGAGCCATACATGTTCTAGAAAGAAAAGCAACATGTGATGCTGAATTATAACCAAAATTATTGGGGTAATTTGTGTAGCGCATTTCCCCCTATACAAGGAAGCACAATACACTTTAACATGATCCTTAAACTTGGGATACAACTCACTTCTACTTAAACATTCAAACATAATAAAAGTTTCCTTTATCATCTAGGGCGGTCCCTTGGCGGAATGGTTAGCGCCTGTCACCAATACAGTGAGGGCTGTCTGTCCTGGATTCATCTCTCATCTTGACACCCTGTTTTTCCTATGCATGTGGCATATGTTTACAGAGCTGGTTGCCTTACATGTTATATAGCCTTAGTTGCTGGCTCGGTGTAAAACATCAGTTCCCGCCCCCATCATCTACATCTGTCACGACGAATTACAGATCAGAAATTGATTAGACTACATTCTGTTTTACTTTAAAGTTGTGCTATGAATAGGAGGATACACAGTGCACAAAGGTGTTTAGAAAGACTCAAGAAGGTACTGTGCATCGGGTTGTGACTGGCAAGTAACATCACTCAAGTTCTAAAGGGATTTTATCGATTCATCTGAGAAGCACGTCGATCTAGAGCTGTTATTACTGTGGGAAAATTAGTCTATAACTTGTATCTGACAACACTATTTTTATTTTTTTACAAAACCAGCACAACTGGAAACCATAATGTGTGATGTAAATGAATGGCAGCAATCAAGTGCAGAAACTAATCAGAAATACTTTCACCTGCTCTTGTTCACTGCTATGCTTCTTCCTTAATGTGTTGGTGCTTTTTTTTATGGTGTTTAATTGCCTGAACTTTCCATACATGTGTGTGTGCGTAGATGCCTGTGTGTGATTTTGGTCAGGATTGACACAAAGTAGTGTAACATAGTTTTAGATGGGACAGAACTAATACATATTTTAGACAATTCTTTTATCATTTTTGCTTTTATGTTTATACCAGGAAACAGATATCTTCATATCTAAATTATTAAAATTACATGTAGTTTCACGTTCATTGCTGGTAAAGTCATTCATCTGTGTGCTTGTATTTTATAGGTAAAAGGCAGAGAGCTGTACTGAAGCAGTGTTTTGAATATCAGCAAGTATATTTAACTTAGTAGAGCAGTGTATGACCTACCATTAATTTGCTATCCTGACAATGACACTAACTCTCCTATGGAAAATAAATTTGCTGAAAGAAGGTGCCTGTACAATTTTAGGGTAGTCTAGGTGCTAATATACAAAATAAGTTATGCATAAAATAGCTTCTTAAAAATAAAATGCGGTAAAGTGGGCATGAAGAATGGACCTGACAATCAGTATGCATGTACACAGACACACAAGAATTTTGGGGAATAAAGTGAACTCTGCATGATTAAAATAATTTATCTGTAATTAAGTCAAACAACGCTTTTAATGTTACACAAATCTTTTCTTAAAATACACAAGATGACTTAAAAAAGTTATTGTAATGATTGGGGAGACAATAATTACTAGTACTTATGACTTAACCTATTTTTATGGCACTGTTTCTTTTTATTATTATTATTTTCATGTCTTTAATAACATTTGCTTTTAGTCTCTGTACATTTTTTTATTTCATATGTAGATGTTATGACTGAAAGACATTTACAGTACCTTTAGTCAGTTTAAATGACTGGAAGTCCAGCAATCCACACATTCAATGGTGTTGCTTCAGCGGGAAAGTGTTTCCACCTAGAAGTCATTTTGCAGGGGTGAAACTGGACAAAACCCCCGCTAGCCAACCCTACAAACAGGCGTCTCATACAGAGAGTGTCCCGAGACAAGATCTGAACCCAGGGCGTCTCTGCAGTGGTGATCAGTGAATGTTTTAACCACTTCACTATTGGAAACCCCACTCAGTGGCATGCTGTGGCCGTGACCACAAATAATCATGGTTGTTCGTTAAAAATGTAAGTTTGTGGCTGTGGCTATAGATGTTTATGGTCTTGGCCACAGATGTTAATGCAGAAATGTCAATATATTTTTAAGATGAATGCCTTCTTTGACTTATTTGATTAGTGTATGTGCTGATTCAGCTGCGGTATTCATATAGCTCTTTCCAAAGTTCAAGCACCACTTATCATCTTTTCAGCAATTCATGTAGGTGATTTCAAAATATTGCATTAGGCTAGACCTTTGGAAATGTGTTTTAGTGTCAGCGTGAAAGAGTCAGTGGTGTTGGCATCAAGATAAGGAGATGAAGACGTTTAGCATGATGTTGTGACATCATCAAATTCTACCATGGTGGCCCATTTATAATAAACACTTTTGATTGTTTCTTCTCCCTTAACTGCTACTGGATGCGCCAACCACTCTCAGCCACAGCAGAGGTGAACTGACGCCAATGGTGCCAGGCATGCACCCGCAGGAGAAGGTCCCCCAGTGGACAGCCTCTCCACACTTTTCACATTAGTCACTTAGCTTTTGCTTTTGCCTCGGCGTCGACCACCTTGGAGGACGTCTTCGGCAAGGTGTCGTGTCGGACGACATGGCGAACCACATCAGCTTGTGTCACGACCCTCCCATTCCCCCTGCCCCCAAATTGAAGCGGAAGTGTGATGGTCCCGGAGTTTATCACCAATGATTTTCTCCGGGCAGATATTAGACAGCACTGGGGACAAAATGACATGCCTGGCGCACACCCATCGTCGTGAGAAAGAGCCTGTAGTTGACGAGTAGAGTTGCTAGAACCGTCGTGAAGCAGATCTTCCTCCACATTGAATGTCCGCAGTACGCTCCATAGGTCTTCGTGTCATACTCCATCAAAAGTCTTTTAGAAGTCCATAACATGATAGTGACTCTTACCAGGCTGCAGGTGCTTTTTGATGAGGACTCGGCTGTTGAAGATTTGATTGTTGCCTCACTCGTAGGACACCAGAAACCTCTACTTGCAACAGTCAGACCTTAGCTGGTCTCGCCAACAGAAAGGTTGCTCCCGGCTCTGATATAGAGACTAGTCGTGGATGGTGTGACACACTCAGACAACACACCCTGACCCTGCTACCCTGGTGTGTGACACCTGCTTCACGTCCATCATCCAGTCGGGCCACCCATCTACCCGGCCGTCTAGCCATGTCATAACTGCACTGCACATTAGGAATACACACAAGTTTCAAGACTGCGATTGATGTACTTTTGCAAATTCTGACCTGTTGTCTGATGCTCTGAAACATGCAAAAGGGAGATTTTCTGTTAAAATGTGACAATAAACGATATTAAGGTTATTTTGCTTACAATGTTATTTTATTTATATACTTTTTCCTATTTAAAAAACCCATCCGGAATGAAACTAAAAAAATACACAATATATTCACCTTCAACATGAAGATTTAACTAAAATACAGAAAAGTGATTGTTAGAAAGAACATAAGATACTGTGAACAGTAACGAAGTGAACGTGTGAATAAGTGCAACAAGTGCAGAAGTTTGCGAACCTGCTCTGTGAATGTGACTGCTACTCTTGTCTCAGTAACAGCTGCTGGTGCCAAGGTTTTGTTTCCCCAACACATTGTATTTAAAGCAACAAATAATCAGACAGCAGGATGTAGGTTACAGCTCAGCTAGTTCTGTACCACCTGTGCCTTGTTATACCCGTGTAACAAAAGTGAAATGCCCGTTAAAGCTGACAGCAACAACCATGAAAGTATTTAGTGCATGGTGACTAAACTGACCTGTGCACCTGACTAACTGATGGTAAGTCAATAAGTTCTTTTCTTGTGTCTCGCTAGTCCTCGAGTCATGGGGGTGGGAAGCACGTGTCTGTGAGGGGGTGGTCTTGCGATGACAGGGTGTCGCAGTACTCTCCGTCATTTCCTGTTCCCTAATGGACACTAAGACCATCCTGCTTCCCCGGGGTGGCTGCCGCACGCTCCTATCATCCCGTCCCCGAAACGCACCGACTGCAGTCTGGGACAAGTTCAGGTAACGATAATGGCAGCTGCACCCACCCGCTTGAAGTGAAGTCATTGGTGTGAAAGGTGAGAGCAGCAAACGTGTCAGGCCTCACACACGTGGCATTGCATTACACGGGTAGGTCAGTGCGGATGTCAGGGCAGATAACAGGTTTTACATGACTGGACAGCACTGTTGATTGGGTCTGATAATAATAATAATAATAATAATAATTATAATTATAATTGTATAGCGCTGTTTTCCCACCATGAAAGGCGGGTCCAAGCGCTTTACTAAAAAGAAAAATAAACATGGTGTTTGACAGCCGGTTATTACCAATCTGCAAGAAACGGCAACAACACAAATTTGATTTAACGATTTTCGAGATTAAATTAATTCCTCGATTCCGATGAAAGATTTTTTTACCTCAGCTAGAAGACATCTTTACCATTCGACTTATTGTCAAACTGTGTCCCTGCCACCACCACCAACCACCCACCACCCACCCACCACCACCAACCACCCACCACCCACCCACCCACCACCACGAATTCTTTAGCCTTGGTCTGCATCGTTTGTTGTTTTCTAAAACGGTCATCATTCATCGCTGTCGTAGTTGCTGACATTGAATTATTGATAATGGTCTGTCATTAATTTCCCTCTCCTCCACATAGAGGAATAGAATACCCTTCTCCAGGTGTCTGAACATAGTTACCGCATGGCCTGAAGTGGGTAGAAAACATATTTTGCCAGTCGGTTACTTGCCGCACAGCGAGGGGTGTGATAGTCGGGTGCATTCAGTTCAACTATACTGTACTATGATAAGCGGGTGCCTTCAACCCGGATTTACGGCCGGCTGTACTATGATAGCCGGGTGCGCTCAGTCGAGCCATTGCATTTATTCTTTGGGTACTGAGCCCACGTGGCACTAACAAGATTGTCAGTCGCTTTATGTTCTTGATACAGAACAAAGCAGTTTCCTGGCGCTTTTGTGAGCTGTCTGGATGCTGGACAAGAGCGAGCCCACCACCCGTCTACACACTGGCCACTAGAGGCTCAAAAAATCTGAAAAAGTTGTGAGTCTCCTACACCATCCGTTGTGAATGAGAAAAAAACCACCAGAAACATTATCCGACTGAAAATAATGTGAGGTCTAGGGGCAGGTGGGGTGGGTGGAATCAGCAGCCTCGAGCAAACAGTGCAGCAGGCCAACCGTTTATCGAACGCTGAAGAAGCAAACAGGTCTGTGATGACAATTACCAGATCCCGTCTCACCTGACTTCCACCAAGGTGATGATAAGCGCGTGCATCCACCTGCAGGCAGCCGTGAAGCTCGTCAGCAGGAAGCAGCGGGTCCAGTCCCGTTGATCTCATCAGCCCAGAAATGACAAGGAAACGAGTTCGCCTTCCGCCTGTGGCAGGTGGCACTGGCCGCATTTTCGCTTTTTTCTTCCCTCCTGCCGCCGCCTTCTCCGGTCACAGACCTCTCAGCCTCTGCCTCGGGGGTATGTGTAGTTCTAGCCCCTGGAGGGACCGCTCGGAGGCCCCAGCCTAGGGCTCGACCCGCCCATGCTGCACATCAAGTGCTGGGTGCTCTCGCAGACCGAGGCTTGGTTAGAAGGCTAAAATGTGAAGCAGGCGCCAGGATGCAGGAAGGATTCATTGTTGTTTTGGCGGGAATCAAACACGTGTTGCCTGCCGCCCCCCGCCTGGCCTACAAACTCCATAGTGGCAGTCAGGTGCACCTCCATGTGGGGTAAATAAGTACTTAGTGTACAGTGTGTCTACTGTGTGTTGTCACCGTTGACCTCCTGTTCAACTGCTAGACGACCTGCACGTGCGACCTCTGGTGTAAAAGTTATGCCGTGGGACACAACAACTCATGTAAACAAACAACAGCGTGGAGTGGCTATAGATAACTGGTAATAATACTTTTAGTGTTAGCTATGTCACAAACCACAGACTGCGGTCCTGTAGGAGACATTAGTCAACAAGAAAACAAAAAGCTTGTGACAATGCCGAGGGTGTCAGCGAGTCGTGCAGGGAGGCTGCCGTGGTGGTGGCGAGTCGCTCATCCATGTCTGGCACTGTCCTACAAAGCGACCACCTCAACCCCATTAGTCAACTCACGGCAACATGGTTTCCAAGAGACATCCTTGGAGAGTTTTAAGGTAAAATCCATAATCTTGATTCCAGTGTGTCTGCGAGCTCTGAACACACAGTCAATGCCAGATACACGTAGTCATGGTGATAGACTGGAACATGGGAGGGGAAAAGGGCAGGAGGGGAGGAGGGCAGGAGGTACGCGTAGCTAGTGTTGGACAGGTGTAGTAAAGGAACGTGCGGACAAGTCGACAGGTAATGACAAGTAATCACAGGTAATGAAACACAAAACAAGAAAATAAGAGGGGAAGGAAAGGAGGAGCATGAATGGGAAGCTGAAAGATCAAGGGGCATGTCAAAGGCCAACATAAGATTCTGGCAAGTTCTTGTAAACCTGTAAACACATACACAGACACACACACCACACACACGCTTTTATGTTTCTTTTCATCAGTGCACACGAACGCATACACTGCTGCTGACAGAATCAGACGGACATGTAAGGAGAATTCAGTCCAAGATCCCTTGTGGACACCCACACTCACCACCCATACACACTCTTACTGCCCCCCTCCCAACTTTTTTCGATGACGATTCTCACAGGTAGGTTCTGTGGAAGTGCGATTGTCGTCACACCCACCAGGTGTCGCTGGTAGCAGAGGTCAGCATGTGAGGCGCACTGTCCTCCATAACTTGTGGTGCTCCCTCCTGGCAACACTGGGGTGCATAGCTGGCAAAGGTCAAATCACGTGACGGAAAACATGGGGTCGACAAGCTCTGGACCCTAAGGAAACAATAAAACTCGGTGAAGGGAGCAAACTAATGTATCACCAGACCAAACAGCTTTGGCACTGGACAGTCTCAGTGAAGACCAAGTGGCTGCGGAAACCGAACTTTGTGATTCTATCCATGTACACCGACAGGCCATGAGGCTAACAATATCTTTAAGTTGGCCTTTACATTGTCGAGAGCATCAGTAAAAAGCAATTGATAAGCAAAACTCGTTTTGAAGAATTAACATTTAAAGTGAATTAAAAGGAATGTTTCTAGTCTTGAAACTAATTTAAACTTTTTTTTTCTCTGCAAACAAGTTTGAGAACTTCAGTAAGCCACCGCTGGCTCCTATCTTGATAGTTCACACCTAAGCAGTCAGCTAAACTGAATATATTTTATAAATGTTGTAATTACACCTCAGCCATGGAGCCAGCGCTAGGGGCGCACGGTGCACCCAGTCCATGGTCTTTAATTTACAGGGTCAATGTTTTGATGAGATGATGTGAGTTACTGAGTAGCAGTGTGCTGACATCGTCTCACCGTCTTGTTTTCGACCTCTACCCGACATAACCCACTCCATTGTGTGTAGATGTAGCAGGATAGACTGTCAGGTCCCTCACAGGGGATGGGTGGGAGAGGGTGGATGGGGAGGAGGGAGCTCAGTTGACGGATGTCACAAGGCCGCCTTTGTCCTCCGCTGCTTGTTGCTCTTTGCTACAACTGCCGCAAGCAATGGGCCGCACGGTAGGTTCAGTAAACAAACAGATAAACAAACAAACACTGCAGAAGATTGAAGTAGCTGTCAGAAAGCCTGCTGTGCACCAACAAAGGCCACCGGCCGTCGGACCCCACACAGCGAGTGTGACGTCACCTGTGACGCGAGCTGCTGGAGCGAGACGCCGCGACTAGGCGACTATTAGCGAGGGCCAACCACACACCACGTCACATAAACGTCACCCTTGTTGATGTTGACTATTATGCGGGCCACAACATCTAGACATCTCTTCACAATGCAAGATGATGAAGCACTGGTGATTAGCAAGCCGTGACCATTGTCAGCATCGAGTGACATTCAAGCGAAGTGATAAACATCCTTCACTCCTTCATAGCATCTTCAAGGGAACCAAGGTGATGGGGTTAGATGATTGATAAACTTTCTTCACTCCTTCATAGAAGCTTCAAGGGAATCAAGGTGATGGGGTTAGAATTGTTAGATGATTGATAAACTTCCTTCACTCCTTTCTAGCAATGAAGGCGATGGGGTTCCTTATTTCGTTCTTTTTTCCTTCCTTGGTTTTCTTTCGTCTTTCTTTTAGCAATTGGAGACGTGAGCGTAGTGCTCAGAGAGAAATCCAGTGATACAGGAATGGAGAGTTAAAGACATTTCTAACTGGAACACATTGTTGAACATGTCACTGGCCGGCAAATGTTTACCCGAGTCATTTTATAAATAAAACAAACTGTAACGATGTTTGTGACGGGCGGGCGGCGATAAAAAGTAGACAAAGTTACACATGTCCCCCTACTCCCCACCTGACAGACATATTGCTGTCGTCTAACAGTCGGCTGTAGACTGTTGTTGTACATTGCCTCCGTTAATATTTACTTTATTCTTTCTGTGAGACCTGTAGGGCCGTGAAAAGCAGCAGACGACCTTTGCCTGGCCCCTTGCAGTAGTCATCGCCTGCACTTGTCATTAGTTGCTACATGACAATATGCTTACATGTCATAACTCCACTGGCAATACTTACATTTCGTTTATTTACTTAAGATAGACAGCAAACATTAGGAAATTGTACAGAGCTGGGATCGACAGCACCTCATGAAATGAGTATTTCACACCTGTGTACAGGTGAGTGGTGAGTAAAGGAGGGCAAATGATGCGAAAAGATCAAACTATTCACACCACTTGTACAGCAAAATGTCACCAGTGGACACAAGAAAGTTTTAAACGAAGATTGAAGACAAGACAAGGTTTCTACCCTTCACCCTGATGGATGTGTGATGTCACCGATCTGGGTACAGTTATTGTATGTAGTTGGACCTCTAGTAGTGGTTACACTTTATAACATTATTTGAAGCTAACCCTAGCTTTATTTACTTATTCCTCGTGGATCCCCTTCTTTCCGATTTTGTTTTCAAAGAAAAGAAACCGAAAAAAATGACTGACCGATGCCGGGCCCCTTCCTCGGGCCCGGGTACACCCTGCCTCCCCGCCTCCCCGCCCCTCTGGCCAGGCCCGCATGCTAGCGGTGGCTCTAGAAAAAGAAAAGAAATTCTATCAAGCAAAGAATATTTTGACAAATTTGTAATTTCAGAGGGCACACCATGCAAGAGGGAAGGAGAAAGAGACGGAGGGATGGAAGCAATCGAGCTCTATCTTCACTACGAGTAGCCACCCGCTCATCTCCTCTGCCGCACCCCACCCTCAACTCCCGCTCTTCCTCTAAAGCTGTTTACCTCCGTATTCAGGAGACAGGACATCATGTGAGCACATCATCTAGGCGCATCACCATTATGCTTATCTCTCATTGCCTCGAAAGATCAGCCTCCTTCCTTTTCCTTCTCCCATCTTCATGCTCCAAGTGAGCCGTCAGCCCAACAAGTGAGACACTGGACATCACAGGGGAGTGAGTGCAAGAGTACTACAGTATACATATATATATATAGTGCTATATATAGTGCTATAGTGCTTTACACTCACCACATATGTCAAATACTTATTTTAAGCTTGACTTTAACAAAATAAGTGTTAGAAAGTTGACAACAGCATCAGCGTTGGAAGAGTCAAGGGGGCAAATGCTCGGGTAGCCAAGGAAGCAGAAGACTTGCCAAAGCCATTGACATATTCGACAGACATGTAGTAAGAAAGCCATGTCAGAAGTGGAAGAGGTGCTGAGAAGTAAGAAGTCTGACCAATCTTGACTACAGCCACACAGGGATAAACATAAATGTGACACCAGACACCTGGCAGTCCACACCTAGTGGCTCACCCACGGTTGTTGGCATTGGTTTTGTAGACGACAATATATATTATAGATACAATTAGGAGATCAAAGGTATGCAGGTTGTTGTGAGGACGTAGAAAATGAGAACAATTAGTATATCAAAGAACAAAAACTGTACTAATAGTATATTATTTACAATAAAGCAGTCAGCACTGCGTACCTCTCTCCTTATTTTAGTTCTCAGGTCTGCACCACCTTCCCAAGGTGTACAGGCTGGACAACAGGCATAGAATATTTTACTCCAGTTCTTTTGTTGGCCAGTGTGTGAGTATGTTAGTCATCGCTTGTTGACCAGAATGTGTTAGTTATCACTTGTTGGTTAGTGTGTGAGAATATGTTAGTTATTGCAGACGGCGGAGGGGGGGGGGAATTGGTGTTTTACGCCGTGTCAGCAGCTAAGGCTATATTACGGCAAGCAGCCAGCCCTGTAAACAGATGCCACGTGCAGAGAAAGATCAGCGTGCCCGAGACGAGAAATGAACTCAGGGCAGCCAACCTTCACTGTATTGGTGACAGGCGCTAACAGCGCTAACCGTTGCGCCACCGGACCGCTACTGCAGACGGCGGAGACGCCACATACAGGGTGGTTGAGCAGAAGTAGCTAAAATGGAAAAGTCAAGAAACTCAATTTGTTGTTGAGGCCCGATGCTCGTCGAGGAGTAGCAAAGACTAAACTATCAATTAGAATTATGTAGGAATTATCGGCGCAGGAGTCACGTTTCATTCTGAACTCACTTCTGTAAACATAACACAGAGAAAGATTTGTGTGAAGTCTTACTTCCAAAGATCAAACTTGTGTCGGGTGATGCAGCATGAAAGCTCGCCATCTCCCTCACACGCTGGCCGAACCCTCAGCAATATTACGGAAACCACATCCTGTTGTCAGCCATTTGGTGTGGGCCTGCCTACCTGAGTGCCTGTCCCAGACATCTACGAAGTTACACCTGGCCTCCCCACTGAGGCAGGCATTCCACCCTCCACCATCAACAGACCGGACCGTGGGGGGTGTTGGTGTGCAACGAATAGCGAGTGACAGGCGGTTGGCTCACAGGTACAGCCACCTTATGGAAGGAAAGAATGTGAACACGTCACACGAACAGAAAGTTCAATAAAGAATGTGAACACGTCACACGAACAGAAAGTTCAATAAAGAATGTGAACACGTCACACGAACAGAAAGTTCAATAAAGTTCAATGAAGCCTGAAATGCTGTTTCACAGCCAGACTTTCACACAATGCAACAGCAATGACAGCATCCCACATTCCCACCAGTGAGTGGCTCAGCTGTCAACAGCCTACGCTTCAGAAAACTAATCGAGTTTTGTTATAGCAAAACAAATACCAACAGGAAGTAAATGCTAAGAAATTAAAAAATATAGAATTGTTGGGTTTTATCCATCATTGACTTTGTTGACCAGCGAGCCTGCTGACATTCTTTGAGCAAGTGCAGGTCCGGTGCACCTGCTTCCCTACCTTTGTGCACTTGCAGGTGTCAGGTGCCAGGGAACAATGGCCGCGAGCCTTGAAGTCATGAGCAGCTCCACACAGGAGATGGAATCATCACCGGAGTTTCTAGTCGCTTTATGGTGTACGGGTGTGTCGGGTGTGTCGGATGCGGTGAACTATGGCGGGTACGTGACGGTGACGTCAGGGTGAGGGAGTGTACGGGTGGCACCTTGCGTGCTGTCGGTGGTGTGGTCATGGTAGACGATCTGGCGACTCATCTGTCCCTGTAGTCACCTGCTTCCTACACAGCCTTTGGGGATAGGATTCATAGGAAGTGAATGTAAAAGAATCCTCCATGAATCATTTAGGCTTTGGGACCTTCTTGACATTTGACAAGAAAAGTACATGTTCTTCTCCCAACGTATGAACAAACGCTTTTGCGATAAGGTACACCCACAAATTATTAGAAATTCTTGTATTTTTGTCACTCACTGAATTACTACATTACTGTCACTGATGAGGAGGTTCATACTGCGCTGTTGATGATTGTTATTTTGTTGAATTGTTGCATTGAGCTCAGTACAAGCTACTATTTCTCCAAATTTGGGGGAAGGATATCCGTCCATTCTGAGAAACATGCCCACAACAATCACCAGACAGAGGAAGTCCAGCTCGTGATGTCTGGATTGTCCGCGGCTACAGCTGATTAGCATGTCATCAAGGGAGGTTGGGGAGGGCTAAAAACCTGCTTTCATTGGTGATTTCCGTGGATTACCACTGGGTGTCTGTACACGGTGAAGTCTTTCAGAGTAATCCATAAAGTGTATCTTTTTCCAAAAAGTCTCCCCTTCTAACTTTCATTGCAAGTTTGGGTGTCGGTACATGGAGGCTAAAGGGCGGGCGGCTCGAAGACCCAGATGTCCGGGTGTGCTAATGAAAACTTGCGAGCACACGCTGTCAGAACAAGGACCCGACAGTGTCTCAAGCTTGTTTATGTTTATGTTGCAGCTTGGATTCAGGATCAGACAGGCTGTTCAAGCTCTACCTCAGTACTTCTCTTCCATTTTCTCGGCTGAGCTGCACACAAGATGAACTGTCCCCAACTCTCAATACCAACTAGCTGTCCTCGCCTCTTCCTCTGCTGTGATGTAGCCTCCCGCACCCAGCAGACATCAAAGCCTGGACATGATGAATACACCTTTAACCTCGGTTGTCCCTTTAACTGTGTTCTTGACGACGTCAGCGTCTCCATGTACATTGCTGACGTCAGTGTGTTGTTACTTGTGCGTTTGTAGGCTTGCTCCTCAACATAGGGAGGGGCGGGGAGGGGTTATTTAGAATGTGTTCAATGACTGAAGATGTCATATGTATCACAGCAAGACCGTCAATTTTCGGGAAATGATTCCTTGTGTGCACTGTGTGATACCAAAATTGGAAGACTTCATCATCATCACCACCACCACCACCACCACCACCACCACCACCACCACCACCACCACCACCACCATTCAACATAACTCACCTAACACGTTGACCTTTAAAATGCAAAATGTATGGAGTGAATAAAGATCATCCTTCTCTCTCTCTCGCTAGCGTTGCCTAGAGTTTTGCCGTAGCTGAATATTCCTGTCTGTAATTTGTGAAACACTAAAGAACTGTTTCTGTCGATCGGTCCGTTCTGTGCTCATACTCCAGCTGACTCACTGTGTTTGAGCAAGCAGCCATCACTTACACCTCCTGCCCATCAGCGGGGGTCAGAATGGCGCAGAAGCTCGCAGACCCCGAGAACAGCGTCAGCCTCGACAAGCGATTGGCTGCCAAGTGTCACAGTCATCGGGGTCACAATAACGACCCCTCCATCCGGGATCAGACAACAGCAATAGTCAGGACGGGTGACGGGGGATGGTGACGAGACCAGCGACATCAGACACGTGACCACAGCAACCACTATAAGAGCCAGCGGCTGTTCGTCTGTCAGACACCCGGAGACCTGCACTCACTGACGGTCACCAGACTTTGCAGAAAACTGACTTTCACGCTCAACGATTCCTTGAAGAAACAGCGTTCACATCGTGGCATTCACCAGCTCACAGTTACTTTGATGTCAAGTGTATAAAACTAAAATAACAACACTTTGCCGGCTCCTCAGACCTGCACTTTGACCTTTCGAAGCCTGGAGCACGTGGAGTCCACCCACAGAGTGACGGCACCGCACATCCACAGGGTACATTGTTCATCTACAGACATGTTCTACGGACAGAAGGCAGAGCGCATCCACAGACGTACAATGGGCGGCGGTTGCCATCAGGTGGTGGTGGCGGTGCTGCTGGTGGTCGTCATGGCTGCGGTGACGGAGGGACACGGGCGAGTGTGGGAACCTCCGCAACGAGCAACCATGTGGCGTCGCGGGTTCGACACCACCAGAGACTACAACGACAACTCGCTGTACTGCGGTGGATTTAAGGTAAGTGACTTTGTATTCATATTACTTATCATTGTCGCCATGACTTTGACCATCACACTGACCTCGTGAGTTATCATTCACCACGAGACCTTCCTTGTTCACCACCTGACCTGTCACGTGCCAGCCTCCACACGCCTTCCACCTTCCACAGGTACACTAACCTGAACATGAAGACCTTTTTCCACGTGCGCGGGTTTTTAGACATTCTAAGTCACTTGCTGCCTGTGGCTTGTATCAGTAGATACATATAAACAAATAAATACATATAAACATGTAGCTAGCAGACTTACTTACACACGGGAAAATACGTCTGCATGTCCGTGTGTGTGTCTGGTTGACACCGATACATGATGATCTTGCACCTCACCTGCAAGGTGGGGAGAATCAGAGACAAACAGCGAGTAAAGTAGGGGGAGAGAGAGGGGTGAGCGGGTTGAATAATTCAGTGTGTCATTGAGTTGTTTTACCATGGGACCACATGCCTGTGGTATTTGTGGCATGTGTATCGCAGGCTACAGATGTGTGTGTAGGTGTGTGTGTAGGTGTGTGTGTAGGTGTGTGTGTAGGTGTGTGTGTAGGTGTGTGTGTAGGTGTAGCACCTTCAGTTGTTGTTAGTCTGTTGTACAAGACACTGTAGCTAGTGTTTGCTCCAGTACCTCGCACAGTCTCACCATTCAGTGCTCTGATGAATGGATGAGCAGTCACCTCCACCCACATGAGGGCAAACTGACGATAACCGATGAATAACGGACAGTCATTTCACAATACTTTCTCTCTCTCTCATGTCATTCCATAGAGAGGTTGTACATGGCTGAGAATGTGTACAAGACCAAAGATGAGGAGGCAATCAAACCCATCGAAGGCAGGTGGAGAGAAAAACAACTTGTTTGCTCAGCGCTGGAAATCCTGGTTTCTCACCACCGCTTCCTTCCTGCCCACGTGGAGCGAGAGAACAAAGACTGTCTATAATTGGAGTCGACTCAAATCCAGCGGAACTATCTTCCCGCCAATTATTTTACAGTTTGCAACAAAGGTCAACAGCAAGGTGGGAATTGAAAAACACAATAGAGGACAACATCACTTTCACACCTACAGATTGCCTCCCCTACGCAGGCGCATATACGCACACACACACACGTCACACATACACACGCGCACACACTACACACACACACATACACACGCACACACACACACTACACAAACACGCCACACACACGCACGCACACACACACACAAACACATACACACACACACACACACCACACACACGCACACACGCACACACGATAAGGCTCGGGCTGTCTGTCGTGTGCGTGTGTCACACCGACACCAGTGTGACGTGCAGCGTGTATCCAGTGACGACAAGCATCAGGGCAAGAAGTGCAGTCTCGGTATTTGCGATGCTGTTTGACCTCAGATCGTATTTTATGAACCCTATCTCAAGCTTTTATTTCCCTCCTCCTCCTGTCCCTCCTATTGACGAGCAGAGGGACGCCCCCTCCCCTGTTTAGGGGGGCCGCTAAGGGAGAGACAATAATTGCGCGTTTGATTGTCTGCACACGTCAGGAGCAGTTCTACCTGAGGCAAAATACCTGTTGTAGTCTCTGACTTGGCGACTTGTGTCTCGTCAACATCGTAGTGAGCTGTGTTCACGGTGTTCACGCCTGGTTCACCAGGACCTCTCACCTTGTGATCTTGCAAGCCCTCAGGGCGGCAACCGTCGCCTTGTGACTGTAAACATGGAAACGGAAAACACATCAGTGTCACTCACATAAGAAGCTTGTCAACAACAAAACACCATGAATGGTCCATCAGTCAGCTTTGTTTGCTGTGGCGAGTTCCTCACAAAAAACTTTGATAGATCAGCCAGTGCTGTAGGACATACCCTGGGTGTAGCAAGTACCACGGCGTACACATGGCAGAAGCAACACAAGTCGACTCCATCCTCAGACTGGGAGACAAGAAAGTCACGGCTTTGCTCCTCACCCTGCATCCTGCAGCGAAAGTTGATCACTGATGTCAAGTGTTGATGTGAATGCTACTCAGTCTCTGTCAGCCATTAGTCATGGTGGTCACCATCCTCCTCATGTTGGAGCCTCCAGTGATGTTGCTGGCGTCTCACCTCCGTGGTTGTGCGTGACGAGAGTCGTTGGGTGAGCAGCAGCCGTTAGCCAGGACAATAACAACAAGTCCTGCAAGTCTTGTAGTCGTTGCTGTCCACACTCAGTCATTCCATCTCCCGCCACTGCCAGTGTGTGTGTTGATGACTCTTTCAACTCTTTTCTCTTCTTGTCTTTAGAATTCAGCCTTCAGGTGAATCGGAAAGTTTCCCTAGACATGAATTCATACCAAATACAATAATAATAATATAACCCACCCACACTTCAGCGCTGCGTTGAGGAACAGAGAGAAGGGCAGCATCGTCTCTCAGGACAAGTCTCTGACACACTTGGATGAAAGTTGTTTCTTGGTGAATCAACTTCCTGCTTCAGGTGACGTGTACTTCAAAGTCTCCAAGTTGTCAGAAACTGTACCCCGGTCTACTACAGGTATATGGGGTGTGAGTGTCCGGGTATGACTGGTCACGGACGTAGTCAGGCAGTCGGACAGACACAGTTATTAACGAATCTGATCCATTTACGCAGATTACAGAAAAATAAACAAAAACCAAAAACCAACAAACAAATGTTAACAGATGAAAAAAATAAAAAAAACCTTTGTTGAGAAATCTGAATTTTAGAGGAATCGCAGATGAAAGTTAAAACTATAAAATAATCTGAAATAATACAGTCCCCTCTAAAAAAGACTGAAATAAGCAATTCCGAGTTTGAAAAACTGTGAAAAGTGAGACTGGCAAGGGCCACGTCATTCGGTTTATTTCCAATGACAACGCTTGCCAAGAAATCCCTCGTTGATTCTCTGTTCAAATTATCTATGGTTCAACTCGATTCAGCAGACCGTCCAGCGGGCCCGACGGCAGCAACACCAGCATCTGAGAGGCTGCCTGCCACAGTTTAAGAGAAGAGATGAGAGACGAGGGAGCCGCTCACAGACGAGTGACAAGTAACAACCTGAATGAACGGAGGATTCAGGAAGGTGGGTCTCGGACCTAGTGGCTACCTCTATCAACATCCTACGTTCCGGAGGGGTGAGCGACCATACCGCGCGAATAACGATAAGTCTAGTTCACCAGGGTGCAAAACAACCAAGCTGTCTGGTCACTCCCCCCTATTGGCGTTCCATTAGGGGGTCAGGCACTACTCTGCACCGGGACTGAGGCACAGTTCCCTGCAATTATTGATGACACCACAACAAGCGTGTTGATTTCAGTCCACCCGCACCCAACCCACACATCCGCCACAGACAAAAAAAAAGTCCTCCGCACTTGCACTTCCGGTATGCATGCCCACTCAGTTCCACGTGAATCTCAGCAGCAAGTTTGCCTGAGACAGCAGTGTCACCGTTAAATCATAAAATTAAGAACAAACAGCGAAAAAATTTAAAAACAGCCGCTTCAAGCCAGCGGTAAACACCCATTGGGCTCAGGGCCAACCTAGTGTCAGTGTCAGGTCAAGTGTCATTTCCCACTGTTTTATATGATCCTCAAAGCAATATTACATCGTCTGATAACCTTGACAGAAAAATAGTTCAGTATGATGTCAGAACATAGCGACTCACTAAGTAGAGACGATAACGGACGTCACTACAGTATTGAAACATACGTAAGTAACATCACGCCGGTTACTAGCTGTCTTTGCTATGTAACCAATGACATAGAAGGCAACCGCTGCTGGAAACTCACCCATCATGAGTACAGTCGTATATTATAGGACGCTGAGGTCACAGGTAGGGGGTATATGGTTAGCGTAAAACAACTGACACATCATGTAGTGTGTGTAAGTGCAGTGACAGCTAACACTGCTGTAGGGTATTCGTAGCGCAGTGACACTTGACTCATCATGTAGTTTGTAGAGTACTGACCAGCTGACACTGTGTAGTTAAGTACAGTGACAACTGATATCTGTCATATGGTGTATGTAGGCAGTACCACTGACCACTTGTAGGTGATGATTGTTTAAGTAGCAGTGACCACTGACACTGTTAGTTTAAAGTTCGATTTGTAGCGGACAACTGACAATTCATTAGGTGTTGTGTAAGTACAGTACAGACTGACATTCATGTAGGTGTAAGTAGCAGTGACAAACTGACATCATGGAGGTGTAATAGCAGTGCACAACTGACTCATTAGGTTGTAAGTAAGCAGGACCAACTGACTCATCAGTAGTGTAAGTAGCAGTGACAACTAAGCACTGTTGTGGGTGTATGTAGCATGACCATGACACCTTTAGTGTGTTGTAATAGCAGTACAACTAACACGTGGGTGTGGCTTAATGCCGTTAAACTGACATCCCATTAGGAGGTGTGTTGTAATAGCAGGACAAACTGACATCTGTAGGGAAGTAGCCTGGACAACTTCATCATGTAGAGTGTAAGTAGCAGTGACAACTGACACATTGTATGTGTGGTAAGTAAGTAGCAGTTAGTACAAACTGACACCGTGATTAGTGTAATAGCAACAACTCTGACACTGCAAGTTTAATGACATTCCAGCCAAGGTAGCCATTACCGTACAGACAGGGGGGAACTAGTAATGACCAAACCTCATCGCTAAGCATCTCACTGTGACATGCCGAGACACCAATGACACCAGCTACATTGACACCTGTCTGCATGTCATCTAGCGTGCTATAAGAACAATAGTACCCGCCACCCAGGCTAACAAAGCGTAATGCGCTAACTCGATCCTTCAATTTCGGGTAGAAGAACATCCTGAGCGCCAGAGGACGAAACAAAGTTGTCTTCTAAACGTAAACAAAAGGTCACGGAATGGGGCGGTCCGACTAAGTACCCACGAGTGAGCGGGTAGACGTAACGCGTCGCATGCTTGACGACGTCATGCAGTAGTGGTGGCCTCCTAGCCTCCCGTGTGCTGCTAGCGTCGGGCGCACCACAAGAGTTCATACACAAACATGCACAACCAAGAGACCATACTAGATACCATACTAGATAACATACAAGATGACGCTACTAGATGAATACAAGATGAACCCGTACACATTGACTTACAGAGACATACTGTAGAGACAACTAGATGACAGACTAGACATACAACATTGACATACAGATGTCAACCGGCAAAAAAAAAACATTGCTTCAAAACAATCCCACACAAAGGTCTGCGCCAACGTGACTAACGGGTGTAGGATACACCACTTCTAAACCTTTGTCAGACTCGGTTGCGCAGTTTTCACTTCAAACAGTCGGCATGTCTTGCATCAACGATGCTCAACATGGCTTATCCCGCCATCGTCTGTCATCAAGAAATGTCTGCCTCTGTTTGTTTTGCTTCAGGCTCCAGGCTGGACGTTCCCGATTGGTCTAGAAACCTCCACTTCAATTAGTCGCAAGTAGTAGAACGCTCGCGATTGCATGCCATCTTCTTCGGCGGTACGATGCCCACGGCAACGCTGCTCCGATTATATTTTCAATCAAAATAA